>NC_090231.1:55102888-55265388 GCF_024489055.1 Chanodichthys erythropterus
TGAAGAAAGAAAGACATGAACATCTTGGACGACATGGGAGTGAGTAAATTATCAGGAAATTTTAATTTGAAAGTGAACTAATCCTTTAATAAATTATATATTATTGTGTTTCGGTAGTGACAAATTTGCAAAGAGGAAAAATATTCCAAAATTTTCTGAAAATATAATATGAGAATTAACTGCAGAATTACTAGAAATGTGTACTTTGGATATTATACAATTTGCATACATAAACAAATTGTGGAAAAATGTAATTTTTTCAGGAGGTTTCCAACTCTGACTTTGAACCAATTCTGTAGAATGCCCCATATATTTATACACACACAAGTTTGTGGAAACATGTGAAAAATTTTATATTTTATTTTATTGAAAAGTTTTATTGTGGAGATACAAACCACCCTGACTCCCAGAAATTGTTTAAAGCCAGCCAATCAGATTATAGCTTGGATTTGTTTAGAAAGTTAATGCCATTTCTATTTGCAATATGCATCAGTGATACTAGTCTTCTCTAGATTCATAAAGACCTACCTTTGGAGACTGCTCTTTCTTCAAGGACTTCTTCATGACGCGGAACTCATACTCTGCTCTAGGATGACTCTGGGAAAACAGAGAAAGCAATTTACGACACATACAGGACTTAAACCAGTTAAAAAGTAAAAAAAAAAAAAAAAAAAAACAGCGGAAAGAGATAACTGGTTATGGAGCCAAAAGCAGCCATGTGCATGATCGGTGAAGAGAACAGAAACTCTGGTAATAGCCACACATTGACGTTCAGTGAAAGTATATTCCTTAAAACCAAAAGCTCTCAGCACCACGAAAAAAACATATTCCTTTCCACATTCAGCAGCTTTAGATTTTATTAGTTCCTCCTCCTTATTTTATCCACATAAACAGTGGCAAGCCCAGAAAGACTGTGACTGCCGAAAGGAAAGTGAGCAGCTTTTGACCTGTAAGGCCGGAGGAAGAGAGAACAGGAATCTCCCAGACCTCCACAACAACAGACCGATAGATAGAGTACAGTAAGTGCTGGTGAAATACTTTACACAAGCAAGAATGTGACGACAATGCTTGAAGACGACTTTTAAGATAATATGAAGAATTTGTTAGTACTAAAATGCAACTGTAAGGTTAGGAAAGAAATAAATTCAGTTAATACTGTGAATGAACCAATTCCAAACCTTTTGTTTCCCCTATACAAAACAGGACAAAAAAAAAAAAAAAACAGTGAAAAAACAGTTGATTTCATGGCACTGAATCAATACAAAAAAACAGATATCTTTAATTCTTTACACCCAAGCCTCAGGATAATACAAGTCAATACAAGAAAATAATAGAGCACACCTACAATACATACATAAACCAACATAATTATCTTATCAACATCTACATCACTGTCTTATATTGACAGTTTTCTTGGTCAACATGGGTGTGCGTGACTAACCTCTGCGTCTTCAAAGCCGGTCATGTCCCAGATGTAATTTAGCCTCATTTGCCTTCTCTTCCAGTGCTCCATAAACATGGTGGCTGTGTGACACAGAGAGGTAACCTTCACTTACAAACCCACATTTATAAATACTGATCGACTCACCGCTGATCAGGGTGGTTTGTCAGTTAATGTAACTACAAATTAAGTCTTTGTTTTTAAATCCAGGCTCGCCCTCTTCTTATCGATAGCATCGGGCTATAAAAACTTTTTTGGAAACCATTTTAATGGTGTTTTCACACTTGTTTTAAGGGTCTAAGTCTGGTTCACAATTTTAGCTAATGTGTGAATGCTCCCAACAACCTCAGACTAGTTTAAAGAGAACTAAACCGAAACCATCTGAGGAAGTCGTCTGAGTACAGTTCACTTTAGGTCAGTGTGAATGAAAAGTGGATTGACATATCGAGAAAGTAAAAAACAAAACTAAAGTGAACCAAAAAGAGATCCACTTTCAGGACCAGCGACAGTATGAATGCAAAAAGAACTGGGTTCTCTTTTCACTTGATTCACTTTCTTGTTCACTTTAAAAGTTTCTTTTAACCCTCTGGTTTTTGTTTTTGTTTTTAAGAATTTTTTACTTCATCAGAATGGGATGAAACTTGGTAAAGGTTTTGGGATGAAACTTGGTAAAGGTTTTGGCACTTGTTATGCGAACACACCCACACACACCCCCCCCCAAAAAAAAAAAAAAAAAAAAAAATCATGGACTTGTTTCAAAAAGGTTAAATGGTCCCAAAAAAAAAAATAGTCACACTTGTACTCCTTGTGGTCAAAAATGACGCCTTTGGAAATGAATGGGAAATGGATTTCATCTAGTGGAAACATTCGGTACTGCACCCAAACACAATCTTACTGTAAGCTCATTTTTCGAGATATCAACCTCAAATTTATGTTTAGATTTATGGCTTTGATTTTCTTAAAGTTATAGAATAAAACATGTTTTGAAAAATATATATTTAATATAAAAATGTCAAGTATTTCTTGTGCATTATTCATAATAAACTTAAACTTCTATAACTTTTAAATTCATAATACCATAAATTCCCCTAAAAAATACAAATTATTAAATAAAAAACATTATCCCACGAAAATATAGTACATTCATTTAATTGGGAGAAAAATCTAAATTCAGTAATTTGTGGACTCAAGTAGCTTTGTCAAAAGGTGTCATTTTTCATTATAAAGCCAGTAACTGCAGGGGATCAAAACTGGAAAGGCAAATTTAGGGCTTTTGCTACAAAAACCAGCTTTTTAAAAAGCTAAGCCTCTGAGTAAGGATGAATGAGTACAGGGGAATTAAAGAGACGTGTAAAACCAGGGCACAAATCTCTTCCAACATTTGCCAGATCAAGTCTGCCCTCAATATGTACAGACACAACAGTTGGTGTACAGCAGCAACAAAGCGTGCGAGTGAACATGAAAGGAGAACAGAGCTGCTGACCCCATAGTGCCATAAAGATGGCGAAGAAGACGGTGGCCGCATTGTCGAACAGGTGGCTGGCCCTGGCCGTGCCGCAAGCCGTGACCAGTTTCCAGTAGCTGCAGGCTCGGTCACACATTGGGCACATGGTGATGTTGTTTCTCTCGTCGCAGATCTCCATGCTGAGTGAACAACAAAAAAAGAAACTGATTTCAGAAATGCATCACATCTCCATGTTTCCCCAGACACCATAATGTCTATCTGAAAAGCTATGAATTAAGCTGGATTGAATTGTTTATGTCTAAAAGAAAAAAAGCATTATTCTACATTCTTCAGCCCTGCTCCAAAACGTAGTGAGTAGTAAGCTGCCTTGATGTCAAAATAGGCAGCTACTTTGGCTAACTCTATTTTCTAAGGCTGTATCCTAAAAGGAAAATCACTAATATGAAGTGCTGTATAAACACTATTTATACAGCGCAAACAGTTATCTTCACATTAAGTGCATGGACACTCAATTGATTCCAGTAGAGTTTGGCTTCTGCATGTTGCTATGCTAACTACATGATACTCTAGCAATCTTAAATGTGCCCTAGAATTAAAAATTGAATATATATTGGCATAGTTAAATAACAAGAGTTCAGTACATGGAAATGACATACAGTGAGTCTCAAACTCATTTGTTTCCTCCTCCTTATATAAATCTCATTTGTTTAAAAGACCTCAGAAGAACAGGCGAATCTCAACATAACACCGACTGTTACGTAACAGTCGGGGGGGACGCCCCCAATATTTGCATATGCCTGCCCAATGATCCCATGTTCAAGGCATTACACAAGGGCAGCCAGTATTAATGTCTGGATCTGTGCACAGCTGAATCATCAGACTAGGTAAGCAAGCAAGGACAATAGTGAAAAATGGCAGATGGAGCAATAATAACTGACATGATCCATGATAACATGATATTTTAGTGATATTTGTAAACTGTCTTTCTAAATGTTTCGTTAGCATGTTGCTAATGTACTGTTAAATGTGGTTAAAGTTACCATCGTTTATTACTGTATTCACGGAGACAAGAGCCGTCGCTTTTTTAATTTTTAAACACTTGCAGTCTGTATAATTCATAAACACAACTTCATTCTTTATAAATCACTCCAACGGTGTAATGTTAGCTTTAGCCACGGAGCACCATCAAACTCATTCAGAATCAAATGTAAACATCCAAATTAATACTATACTCACATAATCCGACGCATGCATGCAGCATGCATGACGAACACTTTGTAAAGATCCATTTGAGGGTTATATTAACTGTGTAAACTGTGTTTATGCTGGTTAAAGCAAGCGCGAGCTCCGGGGGCAGGGGAGCGCGAGATTTAAAGGGGCCGCAACCTATTTATCGGTGCATAGTTAATGATGCCCCAAAATAGGCAGTTAAAAAATGAATTAAAAAAAATCTATGTGGTATTTTGAGCTGAAACTTCACAGACACATTCAGGGGACACCTTAGACTTATATTACATCTTGTAAAAAAACGTTCGATGGCACCTTTAAAATACTACAGTAGTGGCCAGAAGTGATGTCTGGCCAAGAAAAATTGACATTTTCACCCTTTATTATTAAACATTATTAAAAATTTGTTTAAGATTTTGTAAGCAGTAAGTATTTGTGATGATAACACAATAAAACATGCCAAATTGTGAGGACATCATTTTTTGCCAGGCTGTCATACAAATTAATTATGAACACCTGCAAAAACAAGAGAGAACCAACACAATATTAATAACTGATTACGTTGTAATCAATGTATGCTTTTTCATGTGAGCCTTTTGTTTTTCTATGCATTTTTTTGTAGCTGTAGTTTGCCTTAATTGCCAAACAATTTAGTCAGATCAATACCTTAACCAAGTTTAGTGTTTTGTTCTTCCCTCATATTAAAATAAATAGATTATATATGAGCACCTTCCTAATATTGTGTTTGTCCCCCTTTTGCTGCCAATCAGCCCTGACCCGTCGAGGCATGGACTCCTCTAGTCCCCTGAAGGTGTGCTGTGGTATCTGACACCAAGATGTTAGCAGCAGATCTTTTAAGTCCTGTACGTTGCGAGGTGGAGCCTCCATGGATCGAACTTGTTTGTTCAGCACATCCCACAGATTCATCCACATGATGTAAAAGAAAACGTGATTCATCAGATCAGGCCACCTTCTTCCATTGCTCCGTGGTCCAGTTCTGATGTTCACGTGTCCACTGTTGGCTCTTTCGGCGGTGGACAGGGCTCAGCATGGGCATCCTGACTGATCTGCAGCTATTCAGCTCCATACGCAACAAACTGATGCTCTGTGTATTCTGACACCTTTCTATCAGAACCAGCATTAACTTATTGAGCAATTTGAGCTACAGTATCTCGTCTGTTGGATCGGACCACACGGGCCAGCCTTCACTGAGTCTTGGCCGTCCATGACCCTGTCACCGGTTCTCCACTGTTCCTTCCTTGGAGCACTTTTGATAGATACTGACCACTGCAGACCGGGAACACCCCACAAGAGCTGCAGTTTTGGAGATGCTCTGACCCAGTCGTCTAGCCATCACAATTTGGTCCTTGTCAAACTCGCTCAAATCCTTACGCTTGCCCATTTTTCCTGCTTCTAATAAATCAACTTTGAGGACAAAATGTTCACTTGCTGCCTAATATATCCACCCACTAACAGGTGCCGTGATGAAGAGATAATCAGTGTGATTCACTTCACCGGTCAGTGGTATATTATATTTATATATATATAGTAGTCAACATTTGAAGTAGATCAAAACCTTTCATCAAAGTTAACTTAGTTCTTAGGACAATTTTGATTAACTTTTTTGATCCACTTCAAATGTTGACTACTGTATATACACACATACACGCACTATATTGCCAAAGGTTTTGGGACGCCTGCCTTTATGTGCACATGAAGTTTAATGACATCCCATTCTTGATCCGTAGGGTTTAATATGGAGTTGGCCCACCTTTTGCAGCTATAACAGCCTCAACTCTTCTGGGAAGGCTTTCCACAAGGTTTAGGAGTGTGTTTTTGGGAATTTTTCGGAATCATCGCATTGGTTTTGGAACAGCTTGTTTGCAGCATTGGCGTCTGTGGAATTAATGAATGTCGCTGTGAGACAGCCAGCTAACACTGAGTCACTCTCATTATTCACTACATTACAGTCCATTACAGTCGCACCATTTCAAGCCCACTCTAAACTCCCTAATTACCATGCACTTCAACATCCATCCGTTTTTCTTTCAAAGTGCAGCAGTGATTACTTTCGTAAATGGCTAGGCATATTCTTCGCTAAAAATCTTCCCACAAAGTTCAAAGCCATTGCGAAAGAGTACATATTGTCATTGTTGGGACTTGTATACCCAGGGGTGTGAGACAGTGGAATGTGTCTGAACTCGATGACACAGATAAGAATGTGCCAATCAAATTATTATGAAACACAAACTAATTCTACATAATTAAACAGTAATAGGCAGAAAATTTATGTGCAAAGCTGTCAGCGGTTTAGGGAGGCGTCACATGCTAGTTTGCGCAAGTGTACAAAAACAATCCAAATAAACCATCACATAAACTTTATAAAGTTGACCTGGGGATATTGTCATCCACAGTGGCACAGCCGTACAGGAACACGATAACGCCCACAACCGCTGCTGGGATTAGCATCTGAGTATACACACCCAGCCAAGCAAAGTACAGGCCCACTTTCTCACCAAAATACTTCCTAAGAGAGAAATAAAGAAGAGCAATTAGGGCAATGAAACAAAACAAAACAAATGAAAATGACTGATCTGATCTAGTAAACATCAGAAACAATACATCCTCTTCTTAAGCCTAAATGCACTCTCAGCCTGATGCATAAGGCTCACAAAATAAACACTTTGGGAGTTGCGAAGTTGTCATCTGATTGGTTGAATTCTACAGGATGCACTCTTAGCCCGGATTTTATATTTACTTAAACTATATAATTACAATATACTTAAAATATTGAAGTTTGATTGCATTACTTATAAAATATAAGTATATTCTACTAAATTGTGGATGTAATTAGAATGTGTTAATAAATTTAAGTTAAATGCACTTAAATTATTAAGTTTCTCTCTTGACCACGCCTCTTACACATTGGTTTGCGGCAGGTAAAGACGCCATTTTGTCGTGGTGTGTGTGAATTCAAGGAGCTGTTGATGAGAAGTTGGAACATTTGTTTTGGCAAGTTCTACAGACATTTTTTTCCCAAACATTTGCCTTTTTATCGTTCCCCATGAGAGACTGTTTGTGAGCAGTGAAAATCGTTTGTTAAAGTTTAAACGACGGAACTGTTTTCTCCGGCTAGCTAGTGTTCTCTCTCGCGTGCGGTGGATCACCGTGCATGAACCCCTGATCGGCGAGTATCGCGTTATTTCGTCGTTTGTTTCTTTTTCACATGACGAGCTGTTGTTGGGCGTGTAAACTTAGTTTGAACCTGGCTGTCGGCGAACACCGCGGCCGCGCGCTCGCGCCCGCGCTCCCAGCAGAGGAGGGGGGATGAAGCTGAACGAAAATGGTGAGTGCAATAATTTAACGACCGTGTTTTATTTCGACACGGCTATTGATTGAACGATTAAGTTAAAGATAATTAACGAATTGAAAACAAAAACAGATGGATATACTGTTTTATCTAGGTTCATAGCTTTCTTAACAACAGACTATCTTGTTTTGTGTTGCAGGTCAAGAAGAGATGCTTTGGATTAGAAGTGTAAGTATTGCCCTTATAACTGTGAAAAAGCTCAGCTATTTAAACATTATAGGCTCAAACAATGAAGTTATACAAGAACAGAACAATTTCCTTGTTTACATCTGGAACATATACATGTACATTTATATCACACGTTATGCACAATATGTACACTTATACAGCCTTCACCAAAAACTCCATATCAGCTGTGTGTCATGTGGGTTTACTGAGACCTGTTCTTTGGCTGATTATTTTATTAATCTGCATACTGCACAGTGCACAATTACATGTAAACCATAAAATCAGGTGCCATAATCAAGACTTTAACTTTAATGTTTGCTCCTCACAGAAAAGTTGTCAAAGACGAGCCTGACTTCAGCCTGATGGTACTTCAATGGCCAGCTCTTTCTACAGTAAACCAGGTATGTATTGATGCATGGAGTATTTGACAATACCATTATCTGATGCATTATTATATGATAATGTCTTTGTCAATCTTTGTCTTCCTCTACTAGGTTGCAGCTGACAAGGACTCATACAGGCAAACTTCAGTGAGAATCCTCTGTGTTGATCTATAAAGTGCTCAGCTAAACCCATCATGAGTGAAGATCGTCTTGGAAGGATGTTTGGTGATGGATGAACCGACCAACCTCAGGACTTCTGTGTCCTTTTTTCTGACTGATTTATGCCCTGCAACTGGACTACCCTAACTGTATGAAAAATACTTTATATTTTATTCAGCAGGTAATGCTCAACCTAGCAAAATGTGAGCTGGCACCTAAAATGGAATACTGCCACTATTGTGAACTCAGGAGTGTGAACAAACCATATAGTTTTGATGCAATTTGTTGTGATTCTGAGATAGACTATTTATGTGCTTAACAATAAGCTGATTTGTTAAAACTATTTTTTTCACGTTTTATAAGGAAATGTTTTCAGGACATAAAATGTTGTATTTGGAATTGAATTAAAATAAAATATAAAATTGAATTAATGTACCTTTTATTTGCCTTTTTTCTTAATTTTGTAGTAAAATAGAAGTTGCTATAAATTAACTTGCTTAGTACATTGAACTTAACTATACTAGGTGTAATAACTACAAAGTAATTAATATTACAAAACATTTTAAGTTAAATGAACTTGAATTTTTAAGTTCACATTACTTAATCATTACTTAATTTTTTTAGGGCAACCAGTTTCCTCAATTTTTTTAAGTAAATTCAACTTATCCGGGCTAACAGTGTGTTGTGTTCTTTAACGGTCTGCCTGGAAGCAAAGCCCGTCGCGATGCCAAACCAACTCACTGAAGAAGAAAGCCACTGTGTTTACAACTGTGACAATGAATCAATGGATCAACTAAACGCTGGACTTTCAAAAGTTCGTGAAATTCATCGTATAGACTCTTTAAAAGACATTCAAGAGTTTATTTAATAAGAGCACGACTTTCTTCAATGAATGATTTATTGGGTCTGTTTTTGTATGATTGTGATTGGTTATTTTAATTGTTTGTCAGACAGGTTCTTGGGCGATCCTTGGTCGGTGTTATGGAGTCCAGACCTTCTGCCATCAGTCTGAAGGTCTGGCTACGCAAGATTAACCCAAATGTTAACGGGCTGTTACATCCATATATATCTCAGTGGCGTGCGGTCCATATAAGCTGCGAATGCTCTGCATACCCAAGCCATTCCTGGACACGGCAATTACTATTAACATTATAAATTACTATTAAATCCCTTGTTTGCATACATTTAAATTGACGCCATGGTGTTTTTTATTTGTTGCGTCTGATTTAGATTTGTGTCCTAAACTGATACATTTAAAGGATGTCGTTCTGTGACACTAAGGGGACCTAGCGGACTTACAAAAATACAGAATATTTTGCAAACGCACCTTTCGCATGTCGCGCCTTCGGCCACCCAGCATACCCGGTTCAAAAAAAAAAAAAAAAATCACCGCTCGCTGCTGATATATATATATATATATATATATATTTTTTTTTTTTTAATTTATATTTATATATACACACACTGTCTGGCCAAAAAAAAAAAGTCACTGTTTGTCAATACAAGATCCTGACCAAAAATTGATGCACCTCTTGGTGGAAATAATATCACAACATTTTTTTTTTTTAATCAAGCGGTGCATGAATTTTTGGTCAGGATCTTGTATTGACAATGCAGGAGGTGAACACTTGGTCTTCTCCAGCACATCCAAAAAACTTTCAATGAAATTAAGGTCTGGACTCAGAGGTGCAAATTCATGTGTGAAAATGATTCTTCATGCTTTCTGAACCATTCTTTCACAATTTTAACCCTGGTGAATCTTGACATTATCATCCTTGAATATGGCCATGATGCTCCTACATGGTTGTTTAAGAAATGAAAAGCTACACACTCCATCTTTAAGGGTTAAAAGAACCGTTGCCAAACATATAACATGCTAGAAACACAATTATCACTGTAATAATGATCCATTCAGAGATTCTCAACATTATTTTGGCCGGGCAGTGTGTGTGTGTGTGTGTGTGTGTGTGTGTGTGTGTGTGTGTGTGTGTGTGAGATATATATACACGTACATAAGGGACTTTTTTTTAGTCAACATTTATGTGATTAAAGTTGAATCAACATCGACCAGTCACTGATGATATCATTAATGAACAAATAAGCCTGATCCTCGAGCTGAGACTCAAACGCGGGTGGCCTTTTGCAGAGCTATGCACCTTCAGATCGGTGACTTGACAAGCATGAAAGTGACGCTGTGAGGGATAGACTGTGTTTTCAATGGCATAAAGCTGTATAAAGCTCCTAGATAACTTATCATTTTCCAGAGTTCATGCTGTCTGACGTTTTTTGTCCACTGAAATTTTTTGGAAAGATATTTTTGTGGTGTTTCGTCAGCAGAACAATCCAAAAACACATTAAATAAATAACAGTACAACCCACTGAAGAGATGCATATCCATCCCTCAAAGCCTCGCTTTCAGTCCTGTTAAAAATCAAAGATGGGGCTGCTGTGAATGAGGTCTATTGCTCCTACATAACAGGTTATTTTTTTCAGCTCTTTTGTCTTTGGGTTGTTATATTTCTCACAGATTTCTGCTCATTCTAAATCAGATAAAGATAAAAAACAAAAAAAAACACACAGTAAAGATTACATTTATATGAATGCATTCGAGAGAGAGCGATTGCGTGTGTGAATTAATTCTACCTGGCATCATTTCTCTGGTTCAGACCACTGTGTCCAACAATAAATGACAAATAAATTCATACTCCGAGAGAACGCTCCACAAGATAAGTTTGATTATACCATTTGGATGCTCAATATCAATCGGGTGAATGCACGTTTTAAACAGCTTATTGTACATGCAAGTTAATCACCATTCTAAACTAATGCATTGTATTCATTGTATGTATTAATTGCATTTTAATGTATTTTTTAAATAAATTAATAGATCCAGACAAAAAAAGCATCATGTCATTGACATCATTCCCATACAGTAGGTCAATCACGATAATGACGTAAACACACTCATTTTGGTCATTTCTTCAGACATTGTGCATCCCATGTGAAATGATGATAAACATTACAATGTGTGTCCGTAAAACAAATCCTGTCTAAATAGGGCTTTTGATTAATGCATATCAGTAGGTTATTTCTAAAATCTCTCCTCTTGCTTCATAATTCCCAGGCAAACCTGCCTCTGGCAGTGCATTCAGCGTCATGATAATACCTGATCAGTCCGATGGGCTGGTACTTGTAGAATATGCTGTAACTCGCCCACTCTTCATACAAGATCTGTAAAGACAGAACTGAAATTACATACATTCTGAAATAATGATGCTGCATCTTTCATGCATGCGTGTTTGAAATACAGTGAGTGCACTTCTTAGAGGCTTAATGTAAATGTCATTACTCTAGTGACAGCTGATGAAAAGGACAAATGAAGCCTCTCTACCATCATATTCAATTCAATTCACATTTATTTGTATAAAGCTTTTCACGATACATATCATTTCAAAGCAGCTTTACAGAGAATGCATGTTAATATTACAATTCAGAGAACGCAGTTAGCGAATAATGTAATAATTTAGGCAATTAATTTGCAATCACTGTTAGCAGATTAATTGAAGGTAGAAGCAATGAGCTCCTGGAAATAATCAATTACATATTAACAATATTAATATTAATAATTTCCTAATTTAATGACTTCCGATTCGGTGCGCCTGCAATAAACATTATGACATATGACAAATAACCAACTAATAAAACGTCCAACACCATCACCAGTGGATAAAGCGAGTAATGTAGAGTAATGCGATACCAATATTGGTGTGCATACACTGTTAGAATAAACCACTTGATTCATATGGATTACTTTTACAATGTAGTTACATACTTTCTGATGTGTGAAAGTTTTGGTTGTGTTGACTTTCAAGGAGGGACAGAAATTATGAGAATATTAAAAATTAGGGCTGGGTAAAAAAAAAAATACAGATTTCTCGATTTTAATCGATTCTCATTTTTACGAACTGATATTGATTCTTAAATCGCAAGTATCGATTAGTCTATCCTGTTTTCAGCTGATGAATGAATGGATCATTGTAGTGCGCCTCTTGTCCAATAAATCACAATAAGCTTTGTGCATTGTTACTTTTGATATGAAACAATGTCTCAGATTTCAAATTCTGTACATTTTATCACGAATTACGAACCAATCTCTTCCTCCTTTAATAACAGTTACAGCACGAAATAAACATGAATGAACATCTGAATGTATGTTAAAAGATACAGTACAACTTACTGAAATCCTTATCATGTCTCATGTAACCACTCAGTGTTTCAACCGTCAAGACGTCAATAAGACAGCTTACAATATGTCACGTGTCAAATTTACCTCAGAAAACCATATTCAGTGACCATAAACTCATTAGTCAGCTAGAAAAATGAACTCTAGAGGAGTATTTTGCTAAATATATGCACCATATTACATTACAATGTTTTTCAATATGTAATGCATGTTTGAATAAATCCGTCAAGTTTTTATGACAGCCACCATTTAAATGTTTATTTAAAAAAAATATATATAAATAAATAAATAAATAAAAATTTAAGTAGGCTATAAATATAATTGTGATTGTATACGGGAGATACATCACAATATTGTAAATCTTTCCGTTTTAAACCAAGAAGGGGAGCCAATGGATATCACACAAGAAGCAACATGCAAACTTTGCGCAACAGTTATACCGGCGAAAGCTTAACCTCGGTCTGTACTCAAAGTGAAATTAAAAAGTGACGGAGCTGTCTGATGCTGCATTAATGGAGCATATTCTCTCAGAGACGAATTTTAAAATAATATGCTGATAACTGATAACGGAATATAATGGTCTTAATTTATTCCATTATTTGTCTTGTGGCCCGTACATATAGTGAAACAAATGAGAAGTATTTCGTTTTAAACAGGTAGTAAGTCGGTGTTTGAAGTGAAGCTGCTCTTAATTTTTATTGATGACTGCAGTGTTAATAATTTTAATTATAGGCGTATAATTCATTGTATAGACCTAAAAAAAGGTTTAAAACATTTTCAAAGTTGAGCTAATAGCCTAACCTTTTATTATCCTCACAGCACGCCAGTTATGCGGTGATGCGCTATGTACATTCCTAAACCCTGGGTTAACGTCTCTATTTCCATATTCAAAGTATCAAATATGGTGTTATTAATGCCACAAAAGTGATTTCAACCTTGGTCTAGAGCAGGGTTTCATAACACCAGGTAAAAAGCAGTGCTAACCCCACTACTACGTTAAAGGTGCCATCGAACGTTTTTTTACAAGGTGTAATATAAGTCTAAGGTGTCCCCTGAATGTGTCTGTGAAGTTTCAGCTCAAAATACCCCTTAGATTTTTTTAAATAAATTTGTTTAACTGCCTATTTTGGGGCATCATTAAATATGCACCGATTCAGGCTGCGGCCCCTTTAATTCCTCACGCTCCCCGCCCCTGGAGCTCGCACTTGCCTTAAACAGCATAAACAAAGTTCACACAGCTAATATAACCCTCAAAATGGATCTTTACAAAGTGTTCGTGATGCAGCATGTCTAATCGCATAAGTATGGTATTTATTTGGATGTTTACATTTGATTCTGAATGAGTTTGATAGTGCTCCGTGGCTAAAGCTAACATTACACACTGATGGAGAGATTTATAAAGAATGAAGTTGTGTTTATGAATTATACAGAATGCAAGTGTTTAAAAATGAAAATAGCGACGGCTCATGTCTCCATGAATACAGTAAGAAACGATGGTAACTTTAACCACATTTAACAGTACATTAGCAACATGCTAACGAAACATTTAGAAAGACAATTTACAAATATCACTAAAAATATCATGATATCATGGATCATGTCAGTTATTATTGCTCCATCTGCCATTGTTCGCTATTGTTCTTGCTTGCTTACCTAGTCTGATGATTCAGCTGTGCAGCTCGTTAATACTGGCTTGAACATGGGCTGGCATATGCAAATATTGGGGGCGTACATATTAATGATCCTGACTGATTACATAACAGTCGGTGTTATGTTGAGATTCGCCTGTTCTTCGGAAGTCTTTTAAACAAATGAGATTTATATAAGAAGGAGGAAACAATGGAGTTTGAGACATTTCCATGTACTGAACTTTTGTTATTCAACTATGCCGAGGTAAATTCAATTTTTCATTCGATGGCACCTTTAAAAGCAGGGTTTAGAAGGACGATAACTTGGGGTTAAGCGCAGTGTGAAAAGCCCTCATGAGGGTGAGTAATTGACTACAGAATTTTCATTTTTGGGTGAACTAATCCTTTAAAAAAAAAAAAAAAAAAACTTTAAACAAAATAAATGCATTATTGTATTCTTTATTTTCTTTACTCACAAACCTGTGAGAGAAGTGAACTCTAAAGACATTGTGTAAGACTGTGTTGCTCAAGCTTGTATGCTTGTACACTACAGATGGAATCAAATCTAACATACAGTGTTTAACTCTCTCCAAGGGTCCTTGAGGTTTGTTGTGAAAAAATTTAAACATTTACTCTTTTTCAGTTTTTGAAAATATCTGTGATAAATTATTTAGAGAAGGTCTACACTACCCACTAAGACTCAACAGTAAGCCTGCAGGAGTGCCGTGCACAGATGGCTTAAGTGGGAAATGATCCTGTTGCCTTGGTGACCTGACAATTATTCGAAGCTTGCTGCAGGCGAGTCCAGAGTCTCACCAGGTCTCCGCTACACAAGCTAGGTGTAGATTCTGGAGCCCATTTATAGTATTTAATTATATCAAGTGGTCAATATGGGATTCAATTACCAGTATGCCACAGAACAGTCGAAATAGGGTTTGAATAATAATCAGAGGAAAATAAATGTGTGATTTTAGAGAACAGATGTAGAGAGGATGCAATGATAACATGTCCTCCGTCTACAGATGGTAAAGTGAAGAATGTAAACCTACATGACTTTATATAGCCTATTGATTATTCTTGGCTGAATGCTGGAAACCTCACTGCAGGCATCATTTGGGCCATGCAAATCCTCTGAATTATGGCTTCATTATCTTCTATCACCCAAGGTGCAAAGGAAGCTGGTGTTTTAGGTTATTGTGCAAATTTCAGAAAAATGTGTCACTGAGATGTGGGACAAATTATTTTTGATTAACCTGTTAAACATGTTCCAAAATATTCATTTGTGTTTCGGGGTCCTGTTATACACACAAAATGTCCCTCCTGGTAGAAACTCAATGTGTCAGTTCTGTTAGATACCAAAATGGGTAGCACTTTATTTTACAGTCCTGTTCCACATGTACATACTATGTACTTATTATAGTAATTGCAATTCTGTCAGGACAACTCTCGAGAGATTGGTATGGTAATAGAGATTGGCATGGTAATGGATATGGCAATTTAAGGCTATGTTCACAGTGCACGTAAATGTGGCCCAAATCTGATTTTTTTTGCCCACATGTGACTCGTATCTGTTTTTCCCATGACAGTGTGAACAGTACAAACCACATGAAATCTGATCTTTTCAATTTCGTTTTGTGCCACTTCCATTTGTGGTACTAAATCAGATACAGGTCAGATGTTTTGTAGTGAGACCGCAGTGTGAACAGTCATATCGGAATTCATGCAATTTTTACATCACTCGAGATTAACATTCGTCCTGATTCTGCGCTCATGGGCGTCTATTCAAAGATTTTACAAAACCAATGTTATCTGCTTGTTAAGTCGTTACGTAAGGAACGCCGTTTCTGGGTCCAAGCCTCAACTCGTTTCACTTGTAAATGTCATCGACGGCCATTCATGAGCGCTATTTATTCATATTAAACATCAAACATTTTAAAAAGTTAAACAAAGTTAAAATTTTAAAATTGAGTACTATTGTAGTTTTTATAAACATTTTTGAATAAGATTTAATTTTTATGTTTTCTATTTTCATTTCATTTTAATGTTTTAATATTTTTGTTGTGTTTTTGTTATTTTTAAATATGTATAGTTTTTATTAATTTTATTTTATTTTTTCACTTTTTAGCATATCATGTTCAAATAAATTAAAACAAGAAATAGTTGAAATAAACTTTTTAAATAAAATAAATACATAACATATACAGTACCGTCCAAAAGTTTGGAACCACTAAGATTTTTAAAAGAAGTTTCGTCTGCTCACCAAGGCTACATTTATTTAATTAAAAATACAGTAAAAACAGTAATATTGTGAAATATTATTACAATTTAAAATAACTGTTTTCTATTTGAATATATTTGACAAAGTAATTTATTCCTGTGATGCAAAGCTGAATTTTCAGCATCATTACTTCAGTCTTCAGTGTCACACGATCCTTCAGAAATCATTCAGTACACAGTTATTTTAAATTGTAATAATATTTCACAATATTACTGTTTTTTACTGTATTTTTAATTAAATAAATGTAGCCTTGGTGAGCAGACGAAACTTCTTTTAAAAACATTAAAAAATCTTAGTGGTTCCAAACTTTTGGACTGTACTGTACATAATTTGAGACATATTATATACATAATTTGGTCTTTGATTCTGATTGGTTGACCCGCATTCAAAGCCATTTTAAATAACTCTATAAACATGTGACCTGTGACCTCATTACATCAGCATTACTGCCCTACTGTGAAAAATATTTAAATAAATAAATAAATAAATAATATATATATGAAGACTTCAGATGCAAAAGCCTCCAAGTGCCATCTGAAATGTTCTTCTAATATTAGCATTTTTATCATGCTTGTATGTTTAGGGTCAGTAATTTCACTCTAATGGCAATGAAAAGGACCTATTAATTGCCATTAGAATGAAATTACTGACCCTAAACATACAAGCTTGATATAAATGCTCATTTTAGAAGAAAATTTCAGATGGCACTTTGAGGCTTTTGCTTCTAAAGTCTTCATACATATATATTTATATTATATATATATATATATCAGAGTTTCCGCTAGAAAAAAATGGTGCCGGTCAAAGTGACCGGCAGAGGTTTCGTTTTCTGGACATTTTGATGATATGCCGGTCAAATATCGCCTCTTAATTAGTCAAGTTGAGGAAAGCTGAAAGCAGTTTATGTAACTTAAAAAATGACATAATAGCGCCGTATATGCAACATGTTTATTAGCCTAACTTTCAAATAGGCGAAAAAAAACACAAAAAAACATCAACGTCCGATTGGCGTCAATAATCAACCAATTGTTTTTTTTACTATGGTTTCACATTTCATAGTTTAACAAACCAACCCCCCTTCCCCACATAAAATATCCGAATATTGTTTTTACTCAAGCAAACTTAATTATAAACTCAGTATGTCTCATTTAGCTGGTAACATTTAAATTGGCCACCGTGTGAAATGACTCCTTGTCAAATGAACTTGAACAAACAAATGACTATAGGCCTATAACATTGTCTCGCGTCATTTTTGGCTACTTTTTACACTTTTTTGCAGTGCTGAATTGTGCAGCTGCCGACTTAAAATCAAAACTTCCCAGTGTCTCTCCACAACTTACAATGCGCATAAGCCGCGTAACCTTGTTCTCCGCAAGGCGACTTCGCTGCTTCCGATTCTGCAGCGAGAACCCCCTCTCTGCAGGAATAATCGAGATAGGGATTACACAGGCTATCTTGGCGAGCTTGGTCCACTCTGGATACATTTCGTTGAAATCACATATGAGGACTTCGCAGGCTGTGGAGAAATGCAATCCTCCATAGCCACGGAGCGCTGTCATGACAGCGAGGGCATCACGTCGCAGGCTTACGGTATCGATAAGAGGAGCGGTGTCCGCAGACTCAAGGCTTGTAAAATGGCAAATAATCCTTCTGATCGCTGGTGGTTCTGCATATTCTTGGAGAGCTATATGATAATATAATAGGTGAGAACGATTTATTTGAAATGCAACATGCATGTTGTTTAAAAACTTTCAAACGGTCGATTCAGATTGTGTTAGGGGGCGGGGCCGGGATTATTAGGCAGTTTTAATCTGACAATTTGACCGGAGAGATTTAATTTTGTCGGACATTTAATTTTTTTCCCGGCCAATGTCCGGTAATTACCGGACAACGGAAACCCTGATATATATATATATATATATATATATATATATATATATATATATATATATATATATATATATATATATATATATATATATATATATACACACTTTTTTATTTGCGGTTTTAACAACTAATGGCAGGTAGTACGTTTCAAAATGTCTTTTACCTTTCTGTCATTTGGTTCAGCATGTACGCAGTCAATATCTCCCTGTAATTAAAATAATTAAATTAACTGACAAAAGAAATAGAACAATCAATTGGAGAGAACTGGAAAGATGTTTGAGCACATAAAAGAGCAAAATAAGATGTCACTCACATCATGCAAAGGATAGGCTTCTGTGTAAACACCACTGCCGAGTAGACTGCTGATTCCTGTCAAAGTTGAGCTTTGTTAAACACATCATCAACAATCCAATCAACCAATCACTGTCCTTGAGTATTGGGGAAGGGTTATGTGTGGGTTTAGGCCTCACAGAAGCTCATTGCTTGTTACATTTGAAGACTGTGTTGTTGACATTATGGTACACACTTTACACAACTGAAGACCCCGATATACTTCAAGCTAAATTGAAGAACGAACTGGTGCGACTTCATTTAGAACAAAATTAGGTTCGTTAGGTGTTTGTTTCAGGAGTTCAAAACAGCTTGCTAAAGCGAACTTTCCGGAAAAGTTTGCTAAGGCTGATAAACACCTATGAACTACCAATGGTCCGCGGCGATTATGTCATAGGTAGGTGTAGCTCTGAGGCTCGGCCTTCTTGTAGGTTCATTTCTTCTGTTTAGTCCGTCGAGGTCAGACGTCTGTGAGTAAAAACATAAACTAGAGAGCTGCTTCATAGTAGAAACTAAAATGTGATTCTTATTTCACCAACATTGTTTTTCATGTTTAATACTGTAAAGCTGCTGCTTTAAAGCAGTCTATAGTATAAAGTGGTATTTGTGGTGGGCGCCATTGTGATATTCGTCAAAAGCATATCGCTGCAAATTAAATTAGAGCTTCTTTTTACCCCCAAACGAAGAACGAATAAGAACTTTGCTCTGAGTGTATCGGGGCCTTAACTGTAGATTAGGTTGCAAAATAGCAATAACCTAGCTATAGAAGAGTTGACTTGGTTACACTTTATTTCCTTGATTCAATGTAATTATACAAATAAGCACTGGGTAATACTAATTTACAACATGTACTTACTATATGGTTTTGTTTAGGATCAGGGTTTGATTCAGGGTTAATTGCAATTAATTGTATTTATGCATAATTTACTGTTAAAATAGTAAAACAACATGATGGACTAGTTTGCACTAGTTTGTATAGCAAAATTAATAATAAGATGAAACTTACCCATGATATACTTTGCCCGTGTGCATTTTGTTCGTTTTAAAATTTCATACACCTGTTGATGATTAATAAATAGGTTTATAAAGATGATTACAAATAAAGATTATTATAAGCAGTATTCCTGATAGACTTAAAATTAGACTCGAACTGTAACTAAAATGACAACTAGATGAATTGATGACCAACTTTGATGTTGGCTTGACAGCCTCGTCTGAAAGTTTGAAATAACATTAAAACGGTTGAAGTTTGAAGATTTTACTCAAAGAAGTAAAATGTTGTTAACATTTTATAGCACATGGTTAACATGTTTTAACAAGTTGCTAACATCCTTAGCACAGGGCTGGGCAAACTCGGTCCTGGAGGGCCGCTGTCCCTGCAGAGTTTTGCTCCAATCCTAATCAAACACACCTGAACCAGCTAATCAAGGTCTTCAGGATTACATGCAGGTGTGTTTTATCAGGGTTGCAGCTAAACTCTGCAGGGACAGCGGCCCTCTAGGACCGAGTTTGCCCAGCCCTGCTTTAGCATGATTTAGCCTGTTGCAGGCATGTTTCTAGCATGAATTAACACATTGCTAACATGATTTAACATGTTTCTAACATGATTTAGCATATTGCTTAAATGTTTTAGTATGTTGCTATTAATATGATGTAACATGTTGCTAGCATTATTTAACACACTGCTAGCAGGTTTCTGCAAGATGATGATGGATAGATCATCATCTATCTATCTATGGGATTTTTTCATAGTTTTGATTGTACTGTTTATGAAAAACTTCAGTTAAAAAAGATATAGCAACCCAAATCAGAACATTCTGACAAATTTCCTTGTCATAGTTAGAACGTTTTGGGCAGCATTAATTTTAGAATTTGGGTCTCAGAAGACTTTGTCAAGCCAACATAATACAATAATAGATATCCAAAGTTCTAAATATCATAGGATACCTTTAAGAGACCTAAAATAGCAAAAATAAATAAATAAATACTGCTGACAAAAACAAACAAAAAAAATCAATCTGAGGTTAAACAGCATTTTAAGAGGCAGCTGCCAGATCAAATGACTGAAATTATTGTCCACAAAAAGAACAACTTTGACGCCACTGACATTTGGTGTGGAGGCACACAAGCCCTTTGCTAATCAAATCAGGGGATAAGTGACATCAGGTCTTAAATCATCCCTGACTGGATAGGCAAATCACTTTTCTAAAGAGGCTGGAACTTACTATTGAGCTCCTGGTTTTGCTGTCAAAGAAGGAGTTTCTGTCTGATAAATCAAAGCTGTAAAAAGAGACCAAGAGTCATTTCAATCACTGTTTTGAGCCTCCCTTTTCAGTTTTACAGGCAATAACATACCATAGGGCTGTAAAAACTAAAGCAGCTTTTTCAGAGGATTACTAGAGAGCATCCTTCATATTTCACTACATTAGCTTGACCAGAAATGTGAACGTTTATAACAATCATGTCTTTTGAATGAATGCATGAGTTTTATCATTTAGGTGCCATGTAAAATTATTGTTTTCAGACATCCACATGACAAACAATCACTGTCCGAATAGGGCTTTTTGTAGAATGTGAGGAATAGATCAGTTGGCACAACTGCCTGAGCTCAGAAGTGCTCCAAAACATGATCTTAGCATGGCCGTGAATGACCACAGACTTACAGATGCTGTTTTTCTCGTGAGAACGGGTAGGAGAGGTGTTTCTCATTTTCCACCTGGCTATTCACAACTTTAGGTTGCAAGGGTGCAGTGACTTTCTGCATAAACATGTTGACCTTCTCCGCAATGCCGCTTCCAGGACTGACTTCATATTTCTGAAAATGACATGACAGCACGGTAGTGTGCATCACATGCGTATAAAGTACACAGATCTCATTTTACTATTGAATAATAATAACTGCAGAACAAATACCTTTATTGTTGGCATTTTGAGCTTCATGAACTCTGCTTCTCGACAAAGAACTTCCCAAGGGGCATGTATCTTCAAGAATCCCACACCTGGGATTTTAGTCTGAAAAACAAAGATAAACAAACACTGCCTTAGCATATAAACAGAACGCCGCTTTAGATATACAAAGACTGTACACTCATATTATTATGAACGGAAGAAAGTGCAACGTGCAATATGGAGGAATAAGTCCCGCCCTCTAAATAAAAGAGCCAATCGCCAATCGGTAAGTCGCCGTATCACTGCAGCTGCCGTTAGAAGCTCCGGTTAATATAAAAACAGTCATGGTGTTTCTGAAATCGTGTACTACATTGTCATTATCACGTGACCTACCAGCGCCAGTTGCATCGCTTCACCTCCATTCACAAATCCTCTCCCGTGGCCTCACGTTTTTCGAATACTATGTATTTGGAAATACTACTCTGTTGGCGTACTGTTTGTTGCATTATAATATTAAGGTTGAACCACTGTAGTCACGTTGACTTTTTTAACAATGTCTTTAATACCTTTCTGGACGTTGAAATTGGTTATGATGTAGCTGTCTATAGGGAGGTCAGAAGATCTCAGATTTCAACTAAAATATCTTAATTTGTGTTCCAAAGATGAAAGGTCTTATGGGTTTGGAACGACATGAGGGTGAGTAATTAATGACAGAAATGTAATTTTGGGGTGAACTAACCCTTTAACTTTGATTACAACACTGGAGTGAGACTCTCTTTACAACTGAATATGTACATGGCACTAGTATGCTCTTTAAATTGTAACACCACAACCTTATCAGAGCCTACAATGCAGAAATAAAATCCAGAAACTCCCGAAAGCAATAGACATTATTCAGTATTATATACAGTACTTTAATGAAGGCCTACTACAATTAAACCTCTACAGACATTCATTTTTTCTTGAGCAGACAAATGCTGCTCTTGAAAGCTTATGTTGAGCAAGTAGTAGTAGAAGATAAATAGAGATGAAATTCAAAAACAAAACTCCTAACTTCATATCACTAAAATGAAATGGGAATCCGCATGTAAACACTCACGTCTTCACTTCCAGGTCAAGAAGCTGTCAATCAAGCACTCAGAAGCCAATGAGAACACACCACTGTTAGCCCCGACCCCACATGAGAAATGTGCCAGAATGGCGAACGGAAACTCAGGGAGTGTAAACGAAAATTTCAGAAGCATGAATGAAAACTCTGGAAATGCATTTGCAAGTACAGACCAGTGAAAAAAGAGAGGAGAAAACAGTTAGCAAAGAATGCAGTTTATTAAACGTAGAAAATTTTGCCTGTGATTTATCTTTTTCATTTTCTAAGACATTTTATTCAGTTTCACTTTATATTTTCATTAGTTTTCTTGATAAGCTGCATTCAATATTTTTGGCACAAATCTAATTTGATGCAAGCAAACCATTCAGAAACGATTCACAAATTGAACAACATCTCTTTACAAGAGTTTAAAACACTAGGGCCTGGTTTCACAAACAGGGCTTAGATTAAGCCAGGATTAGGCCTTAGTTCAATCAGGACATTTAAGTATTTTTTTATAAATGTGCCTTAGAAGAATAATAAAAAAAAAAAAAAAAAAAAACATTACTGGTGTGTATCTTGAGACAAAATAATGGCCCTGTCATATTTTAAGATATGTCAGTGCAAGTTGCTTTCAGTTAAAACAGCTCAAACATGCATTTTAGTCTGGGACTAGACTTAAACCTTTTCTGTGAAACCAGGGTAGGTTTCTTTCTTCACGAAGGACCTTTTGAGAGAAAATAAATGCACAGAAATGAAGAAAAAAATCTCAGGCATGAAGAGAAGGACTTCTCTCTCTTGGTTTTCTGAAGCTGGAAAGAGGGTTATGTAAGATTTGCTTCAAATGACCCACTCTTGTTATAACTCGCATCCCACACACAGGGTCTGACCCAGTCTGTTCAATCCCAGCCGCTGCTTTCAGTAAAGAACAACTCAAACAGGTATTTCTACTTTTATCCTAAATTATATACAAGTATTTATAAGCCTAATTCAACCCAATTAAATTAGACATGTCATCTTGACAACAAAGGCAAAAACGTCCGTTAAAACTGACATGAGTCAACCTGTCTGTCGCTGGAAAACAAAAACATATTTCAGAATGTTGTTTTCCAGATATTCCCACATCTTACTAGTGATACTTTAGTGAATAAAACAGATTTGAGAATATTTAATATTAAATTAAAGGTGCCGTAGAACGTCTTTTTAAAAGATGTAATATTAGTCTAAAGTGTCCCCTGAATGTGTCTATGAAGTTTCAGCTCAAAATAAACAATAGATTTTTTTTTTTATTACATTTTTTAATTTTACATTAAATATGTACCGATTCAGGCTGCAGCCCCTTTAAATCTCTCGCTCCCCTCCACTGGAGCTCGCGCTTGCCTTAACCAGCAGAAACAAAGTTCACACAGCTAATATAACCCTCAAAATGGATCTTTACAAAGTGTTTGTCATGCAGCATGTCTAAACGCATAAGTATGGTATTTATTTGGATGTTTACATTTGATTCTGAATGAGTTTGATGGTGCTCCGTGGCTAAAGCTAACATTACACACTGTTGGAGAGATTTATAAAGAATGAAGTTGTGTTTATGCATTATACAGACTGCAGTGTTTAAAAAAATGAAAATAACGACAGTCTTGTCTCTGTGAATATAATAATAAACGATGTTAACTTTAACCACATTTAACAGTACATTAGCAACATGCTAACGAAACATTTAGAAAGGCAATTTACAAATATCACTAAAAGTATCATGTTATCATGGATCATGTCAGTTATTATTAGGGCTGGGTATCGTTCAAAAATTTTCGATACCGAGACGATACCGATACCTTGACTTCGATACAGTTACCTAAACGATACCTTTTTCGATACCAATTTTATAAAATCTGTTTAAACAAGATTACATAACCTCAAAAAAAAAAAAATTTGGTTTTATATTTTAATTTTGTTGACTTTTTTTCAGACTCAAAGACTCATCTCCTGAGCCACTGCGGGGAATAAAAAAAGCACAAATTAACTAAATTTACCCAACACAATAAATCAGTGCAAATAGTTTTAATAAGTTTAGTTTTCAATGCAAAAATTCAGTATGTGAGGCTCTTTTTAAATCACTCAGCAATTGTTCTTCTTCAAAAAATTAATTATTATTAACAAGATCAAAGCGGAAGAGTGACGCAAGTTCGTTGAAATAAGAGTTCTGTGTCTTCATTAAAATCAACACATTAATGATTCATCTCTCATCCACCCGCAATTAATTTGAATGTTATTTTTTTATTACTTGGCCCGACCCGCAGATTATCCGCAGTATCAGGAGGACGCTGATACCCCTTTTTCAGCAGAATGTTCGCGTTCTGGAGCCAGAGGCAGAGCCTGTGCTCGTGCAGGCGAACGAGCCTGTCACGAACCGGTCGCGTGTTTCCATAGACTTGAGGGACGAACGCTGATGTAAAGCTGCTGTGTGTTGTACCTGTCCATAACTAGTCTAAAAAACATTGCGCGTTCCGCTGTTTCTGCAGGCAGTGCGACACTTTTGTTTTCTGTTAACAGTATTATCTGTAGTGAACCGGTTGCTCACATAAACAGCCGTTTCTCACCCGTCCATTCGGAGATAAACTGAAAACGAAACAGTTGATTCACTCGCCCTCTCGCACATAGGGTCTCTCTCGCACGTATAGTTTTATATATTTAGATATAAATAATAATGTAGCGCAACGTTACTTGCTCCTCAACGAGACAGCGAAAGCATTTCTCCGCCCCTCTACTCGGCTCCATTCTGAGGTACCGAAATTTGGTACCGAATGACAAGACACTTTTCGATACTCGGTAGTATCAAGGCAGTTCGATCGGTACCTAAAAAGTATCGAGTTCGGTACCCAGCCCTAGTTATTATTGCTCCATCTGCCATTTTTCGCTATTGTTCTTGCTTGCTTACCTAGTCTGATGATTCAGCTGTGCACAGATCCAGATGTTAATACTGGCTGCCCTTGTGTAATGCTTTGAACATGAGCTGGCATATGCAAATATTGGGGGCGTACATATTAATGATCCCGACTGTTGCGTAACAGTCAGTGTTATGTTGAGATTCACCTGTTCTTCAGAGGTCTTTTAAACAAATGAGATTTATATAAGAAGGAGGAAACAATGGTGTTTGAGACTCAATGTATGTCATTTCCATGTACTGAACTCTTGTTATTCAACTATGCCGAGGTAAATTCAATTTTTAATTCTAGGGCACCTTTAAGTTATTTTCCCTCATCAAAATACCAGCCAACATGTCCTTCATCACTCTTACACCTTAAGTTACTCAAGTTATTGAATATATATGTATATACACTGCCCTAGAAAAGTGGGGTTTTGGACAATATTGCCATGAATCCTTTTTAATTTGTGATAATTTTGCACCGATAAGGGACAACATAAACTACGAAAACATATTTTATTGTATAAACAGTTTATACATAGAAAAAAGCGTAAATTTTTGTTTCATCAAAATATCCACCATTAGCAGCTATCTAAACTAAACTGGGTTCTGATTGGTTCATTGTATTCTAAACTTAATTGGCAATCAATCGTTGAAGCTATTAAGGTGTGCTGACCCAAAAATCTTTTACAAACCTGGGCCAAGTTTAATCCAGTAACCAGGCATCACAGCTGGCAAAGGGGCATGTCTGACTTTGACATGTATATATTGCCACTATTATGTAATCAAAATGGAAATTATTATTGCTGGTATTCAATGATAATGTCAAGTTACTGTAATGTATTTGCACCAAAAAATGATAAGGATTTATGCTGATATCGTCCAAAACCACACTTTGCCAGGGGTGTTTCCAAACTTTTGAAGGGCAGTGTATATGTATTGTATTGTATTGTATTGTATTGTATTGTATTGTATTGTATTGTATTGTATTGTATTGTATTGTATTGTATTGTATTGTATTGTATTGTATTGTATTGTATTGTATATATGGTCTGTCCCTCACTTTCTTGCTCAACCCACCATCATTTTCCCTTTAAACCAATGGTTTGTTCTTTCTGACACCAAGTTTGACAACATGGTTCAAAGAGAAGTTTTTTTTGTCTTATCAGTGTTTTATTATGTTTACATTCATATTGGCCTTGTCAAGCTCAAAAGTTATGGGAAAAAACATAGCGATTAATTTTGTACAGCAAAAAATATTGGTTTTGGCATGAAGCTGGGCCTGAGGTGGAAGAATATGGTTCTTGAAGGTTCAGTAATAATAATAATAATATTCATGAAATATAATTCAAGAGAGGAAGCTAAGAACGTCATGATAGAAGACCCTGTGTGACATGAAATATGAAACAATAATCAGAATATTGAAGTGTACCCAAATTATTTGTATTCAGGAAACAATTCTGCTAATCTTAGTCCTTTAAACTAATACTTCAGTTTATTATCATCTGCACGATAAACACTTTGCTGATGATTAGCCCACTATGATTCTGGTTTAGTGCTCTATGAGAACATCCAGCAGAGTGGAGGAAGTTAAATCCCTGTAATCTGTGAACATCAAAGCAAATGGCATGGGTTTATAGAAGTTAAGCTTAAAAGACAAGCTGCTAATCATAATAAGATTGCAAATTAGTAACATTACACAGTAAAGTAAGTGCTAACTTGCTTCATAATTGCCAACAATCAACTGAAGTGATTTTTACAATCAGCAATTATAGCATTAGCAAGATTGGGGAACATTTTGCAGAAATAATTTCATGTATCCTAAGGGGGACAGCTGTTTAACATCAAACATAAAAACTGCTTGCAAGGTGGCTAGCTTTTCCACATTATTCTCCCAGTAATCCATAAACTTAAATAATGAAAATAAATAAAAATAACAATATATATCTTCAGCATTTCAATTTTAGTGTAGTCCTCCACACCACTGAAGTGTTTTTAAACTGGGTCAACAACAGGGAATGATTATTCTTCTTTACAAGTAAATCACTTAAACCTGAATTCATTTAAAAAGCTAGAGAGGTTAAGAAAAACTATTGGTCATCATACATATAAAAGGGAACCTATAATGCCCCTTTTCACAAGATGTAATATAAGTCTCTGGTGTGAACGCGTCTGCGAAGTTTCAGCTCAAAATACCCCACAGATCATTTATTATGGCTTGTAAAAGTTGGCCCTATTTAGGTGTGAGCAAAAACACACCATTTTGTGCGTGTCCCTTTAAATGCAAATGAACTGCTGCTCCCGCCCCACTTTCCAGAAGAGGGCGGAGCCTTTACAGCTTATGCCTCTGATACCCCGGCAACAACAAACAAAACACATGTTTGTTTTTGAATAATGTGCCACGGTTATGCTCGCGTGATATTGCAGTTCTTCGTCATCATGAAAGGTAAAAAAATTCTTGTTAATTTTAAGTCAAATTAGATTATGAATCCCAGATTTTCATGGACTCCACTGTAAATGACAATCAGACTCACCCCTTCATCTTTCTCCATCTCAAGGCCCATTTCACACAGGTTCTCCTCAAACTCCTCCCGGCGGAGTCGCTGGTCGTCCACATGGTAATCCAGCCTCTGCTCTTGGGCTGCGAGTTCGGGGTCCGCACGAGACGGTGAGCTGGTCCGTTTAGGTCTCAAGCAGCAGGAATGGGACTTCTGTTTGCGAGTGCTCGGGGGCTTCTGGACGTGGTAGGTGAGGACGTAATCTATCCGCCTTTGGCCATCCTGGAAGTACGGCCACAGTTTCGAGTCCTTTGGTCTCTCATCTAACTGTCGAGTTTTCCGGAGCTGAGAAAGAAATCAGTTCATAAAAGAGGATTATATAGAGATAAAATCATGTACTAATGCATTACAATTATGTAAATATATTTTGATGTTTAGAATAAAGAGATTTTTTTTAAAAAAATAGAGTAGTTTGATGACAAACTTTAAAGTTGACTTTAAGGGTGCTTTCACACTTGGTTCGATTGCCTGGACCAAACCCGGTTCACTTCCGCAATTTGGTACGTTTGCATTCATATCAGAAACGAACTATACCGGAGTTCACTTAAACCGCACCTCAGACCACCCTTTTTAAGCGGACTCGGGTACGGTTCACGGGTGCGCACCCGAATTCAGAAGGCTGTTCACATCATCCAAACATACCGAACTCTGACGTCTATCGAACCCGGGTGCACATCAAAAGTGCTAATGTGAAAGCACCCTAAAAAGCCAGGCCAGAAAGTTTGAAGGTTTGAAGATTTTCAGTTTGAAAAAGTTTAAAGTAGTTTTAAAGTTTGAATGTTATGAAGGCAGTTTAGTAACAGATTTTAACATGTTGCTAGCCTGTTTCTAACATGTTTTAGCATGATTTAACACATAGCTAACATGTTGCTAACATAATAAGCATGCTGTTAACATGATTTAGCATATTTCTAGCATGACTTAACATGTTATTAACATGGCCTATCAGGATTTAGCATGTAACATGCTGCTAACATGACTTAACATTGCTGGCATGTCTCCAGCATGATTAGAACATTGCTAGCATGGTTTAACATGTTGATAGTATGATGCTAGCATGATTATTAGCATTATTACACATTATTAGCATGATTAGCATGTTGTTAACATGATTTAACATTTTGCTAGCTTGATTTAACACATTTTTAGTATGATTTAACATGTTGCTAGCATGATTTAACCTGTTATCATTATTTAGCACATTGCTAACATGTTTGTAGCATAAATTAACACATTGCTAACATTAGCTACATAGCTAGCACATATTGTTAGCATGTCCTAGGCTAGTTGCTAGGCTTTGCTAGATAGATAGATAGATAGATAGATAGATAGATAGATAGATAGATAGATAGATAGATAGATAGATAGATAGATAGATAGATAGATAGATAGATAGATAGATAGATAGATAGATAGATAGATAGATAGATAGATAGATAGATAGATAGGATAGAAGCTTAGAAGCTTGCTATAGTGACTGCTTAAATACACTAAGATTTAATTCACAAAAGTTTTGAACCTCTCAATGAAAGTCTATGGGATTTGTAAGTCGGATCAGTTAGAAAAGATAAAGCATTTGGTTGTAGCTTTCAAGCTCTAGGAGGAGATACTCTTTAAATTTTGGTTCAGAATAATTATAATAATTTTAAATAGTAGATCAGTAAGTTGTCTTTTTCAAGCAAGCTTAATGATATGGACAGAAGTGATAATTAGTAAACTTTGTATAGTCCAAACATTGACGTAATCCTGCCTGTGTACTTCTCAGAATCTTTCTAAACAATTTCCTCCTTTATGTGAAGGGTGTGGTGGATTTCTGGTCCTTTTTGTGTTAAATACTTTATTATATTCCACCTTTCTATGCTGAGAAACCTATAAGTAAACCATTCATGGACTGATTTGGTAGAAGATGGTAAACACTGCAGCTCTGTTGGTTTGATTGGTGTGAGTTTGGGGCGTTGTTTGTTTGAACAAGGACACATACCTGTAGAAACAGAGAGGGAAGAGAGCTAATACCCACCAACCAAATCCCAGTTAACAAATTACCTGTGAACTTCAAAAATGTTAAAAAAGTTTTTTTAAACATCTTAACCTATTTTTGCATCTATAAAACTGTTCAAGAGTTTTGGGTCAATAGGATTTTTTTCCAAGAAAGTATTTTTTTATTCAGCAAGTATGCATTAAAATAATCATTAAAATGCCTTAAAATAATCAAAGGTAAACAGTTATTTTAAATTGAAAGTGAAAGTCTCCTTTCCCAAATGAGCAGTGCAATAATACATTTTTCAGGACAGGACATTTATCAGCTCATGCTCTTAAATTTCCCTCCAGGTATTGGTTTCCCTCCAGCTCAGATTTAATGTTTGTTCCTCAATGCCTCATACTGTTATTTATCACTAGATATACCAAGTATAGTTTACTGCAGACAAAGTGTTTTTAGAACATTCAGTGCACTCTGCTTAAGAACAAACTGGAACTCAGCAACTCTACATTTCATGCATCATCCCTTGTGAGGTTTGAACCTGGGACCTTTGGGTTTCCAGCCCAGTTATTTAACCACTTGTCATGCCACTTCTGTGTATTGAGGAAGTGAGAACCACAATGCGGGGATTACAAAAGTACCAACAAACAAATTACATAAGCTTTCATTTTGCCTTCGTACCATGACAACACTTTTCAGTACCATGAATATTTCTAGATTCATTTCTGAACAAGACAGATGACAACTTCCTCCCCAATAAAATACAAAAGTAATTTTATGTTTGTCAAGTAGGGGTGGACGATTAATCGAAAAGTAATCAAAACCGAAATTCAGAACCTCTAAACGACGTAATTTTCTTACCTTGATTCACTATGGTAAGCCTATTATAAGTGTGTATATTTAGACCCGACGGGATGGTTTTTGCAGAAAATTGCATACATATGTCACTCACCCGTCCATGTCTCGTCATATCTGTAAATAGAGAAAAGCTGCTACTTTGACGCGTGTCTGGTGTGGAAGTAGCATAGGTTAGTTGTCACAACGAGCAAGAAAGGTTGACATGCAGCAGCTAAATCTCAACCCTCCTGGGAATCACCCGTTTTAAACAAACGCAGAACAGAGGAGAGTCTGCTGGCAAAAAGAGAACGCGACAGAGCTCGTAATAAAACAAGAATCAACAAGGCTTGCCTTTTCAGAAATGGTGAAAACTGAGAGATTTGAAATGTTGTAAAAGCAACGTGGAGATGGTGTTTTTATTACTCAACAGGTGAGTAAGGTATTTTATTGAACAGATAAATTGCCATAAGTAGCTCTCCATCAAAGTTAATTGTAAAGCATTATCTACTGTGAAGGGTCGTTTCATTATGTTTGTTGTAACGCTGCACTGTAGAACAGAACAGTGAAATTAATTCAATTAAATGTTTGTTTCACATTTAAATAATAATGAAAGTTCATTGTACTTAATGTACTTAATTTCGTCAGAGCCGTAGTTCACTGACAAGCCACGCAATGTCGCGTTCATTATTGAAGGCAATTAATCTGCAATATGAACGCGATATTGCGTGGCTTGTCAGTGATCTATGGTTCTGTCTATTAAATGCCGCTGCATTTGAAAGCAGGTGATGGCCATTTAGCGGTAATCAGGGAACCGGCTTTACTGACGAAATGCGCGTGACAATCACATGCGATATATTGTGCAGCCCTAGTTTTAGTGCAGTTTAGCACTCTACACGATCCCAGACGAGAAATAAGGGTCTTTTCTAGAGAAATGATGGGCCATTTTCTAAAAAAAATTAATAAAATGTATTTACTTTTTAACCACAAATGCTCATCTTGCACTTCCACACTTATGACGTAATCAAAATTAGAGAAAATTAGATTTTCTTTCTATCATGGTACTTCCGCCTACGTCATGAGTGACCTTTCAATGTAATGTGTGGTGCATCGCAGAGCAGTACAAGAAGAGCATTTGTATTTAAAAAAATATATAAATTTTTTTCTTAGAAAATGACCGATCGTTTCACTAGATAAGACCCTTATTCCTCATCTGGGATCATGTAGAGCCCTTTGAAGCTGCATTGAAACTGCAATTTGGACCTTCAACCCCTTATAGTCCATTATATGGAGAAAAATCCTGGAATGTTTTCCTTAAAAAAACATAATTTCTTTTCGACTGAAGAAAGAAAGACATGAACATCTTGGATGACATGGGTGTGAGTAAATTATCAGGAAATTTTAATCCTGAAGTGAACTAATCTTTTAATGTTCTGTTACATGTTATGTTAGTTTGTAGGGTTAACATTGTGGTGAAGAGTAGAGCCTGTGGTTAGGTTGAGGATGGGCTGCAAAACGTTTTAAACCACATATATATTGTATGTTGTTTGATTATATACATGCAAGTATATAATGACAGTCTCTTTGATAGTTATAATAGCATGTGTTATTTGCTATCTAACATTTAACCAAGATCTGAAGGAATGCCGGTGAAGTGATTGTTAGTGAGAGACACCTATGCACCACACTGGCCTTGCTCCGCTCCCATGGCTCTCGGCCCCACCCCACTTGTCACACAAATTTTACGTTTTTCTAACTTAAAAAAATGAGTTAGTTTATTTAAATGTTTGAGTATCCTGAACTTATTGAGTATTACAGTATTACAGAGTATTAATTTATTTTCAAGTAAGTACCGCTTGAGATCCTTTCCTTCTAAACTGGTTATATCTCTCTAGTCTAGGAGTGAATGTTTTATGATCAGTAGGATAATCATATTCATCTGCACAGTCACATAGAGCCAAAGCACAACCAAAACAATGTTCTTCCCACAAAAATGCTTGCAGTTTTGTTTTTTGAGTGCCAAAAGTTACATAGCATACCTTAAGTTATTTGTCATCGCAATCTTGAATATGTGTTTACATCCTATTAGGACGTGCAACACACCACACTCAAATAGTACCAAATCTATAAACAAGCACCAAACACATAGTTGAATAAATTTGTATAAAGTCATTCAGGATTATCAGAGGGTATTTCAAAGTGACCAGTCTGTCCTGTAAATTTGCACAGATGATCAAATATGCCTCAGCATGCAAAATAGTTTTGCACACCCGCAGGGAACTCAAAATCTGCAGTGCTTGAAGTATATTGCACCATCTGGAGCACGAAGATGTGTTTGGCAGGCTTTAGGTTTTTGTGAAAATCTATTTGGTTGTTTTATGAATTATCAGCTATGATATGACAAGAGCATTTGCATTGCATAAACACAAGTATTACAATTCAAATATGACTATTTATGTAGTTTAACCTCCCTAGCTTTCACCTGTTCCCAGAGACATCACTGAAAAAGTGTAAACTGAAGCATTCAAATATCCATATATTTGCCCAAAGTTTGACTTGCAAATGATGCTGTACTAGACAGACAGGAATACATAAGTGGAACAGGTAATATGTCTTTATCCTTGAAATGAAATGTGTGCAGAGGATTTTTTCCTCTGTTGTTGTGACTTACAGCAGTGCCAGGGTAAAGAGAATCGCTGGTGCCTTTAGAATTGTCTTCATCAATCCCCTTCACATCCAACGGAACAGACTCATACTTCTCATTTCGCCACATGCTGTCCTGTCCTCCCGGCCCTGAAGGATGCTCCTCTGTGCTGTTGAAACCCAAGAGTTTCTCACCTGTTGAAGAGAAAACAGATTCATCAATGCAAACATTATTACTATGTGATAGGAACATAAAAAAGGCAATGCTACATTAATCTCAACAACTATTTGTGTCACACAGGATTGCAAATAACCATCTGGGCTGTGAAGTTTAGTTTGACTAAAAAAAAGTATGAATGCAAAATAAATAAATCTCAGGAAATAAAAAAAAAGGCAAGTTCCCAGTTTGAGTTTAAGTTTGAGAAAAAAAAAAAAAAAAAATAATAATAATAATAATAATAAAGTGTAATTAAAATATAAATATTACTTAAAAAAATTGTCACAAAAAATTGTCACATATTCAGTATTCTGAATTTGATTAGTGACCAAAGGTGTGTCCAAAATGACGCACTATACGCTATGCATTTATACACTTATGTGCACTTATCCACTAGGCACTTATGCACTATGCAATTATCAAACACAGCATTAGTTCAGTCAGGCCACGTAGGCATAGTGCTGCGGTCAGCTGATGCGGTCAGCTGTCAAATTGCTCCAATCACTACAATTCTCCTATTAGACCAGGCACATATATATGTGGCATTACTGCTCAGGAAGTATGCTCAAACTGCTAGCAACCCTTCCTCCCTCCCCACTATAAGTATCAGCATATTACTGTGCACCTTCTGGCTGTCATCTTTTTGTTTCAGATTACCAAAGCTTTCAAATCCTAGCTGTCATGGACCTCACTGCTGAGAGACACTCATCCTCATTGCCAAACTACAGTATAGACGTCCTGGGATTCACTGCCACGTCTACATGTTACCACTGTTTCACTTTTAAAGACATTACTAAAGTGTCTTAGTCGTCTATATATCACTCAAGCTGATGGTTCCATGGGGGTTAATGCTGAAGCTCTAGTATGTTCAATTAATTATGGAGCAAGAACCATACCGCCAAAGATAACTTGTGTTTCAATCATAGACAACTTGCCAAAATGGTCCTGTCTGAAATGCACTATGTACTCATCCATGTAGTGTGTGAATTTTATAAAGTTATTTTGTCATCTAAAGGTGCTGTAGAATTAAAAATTTAATTTACCTTGGCATAGTTAAATAACAAGAGTTCAGTACATGGAAAAGACATACAGTGAGCCTCAAACTCCATTGTTTCCTCCTTCTTATATAAATCTCATTTGTTTAAAAGACCTCCGAAGAACAGGCGAATCTCAACATAACACCGACTGTTACGTAACAGTCGGGATCATTAATATGTACGCCCCCAATATTTGCATATGCCAGCTCATGTTCAAGGCATTACACAAGGGCAGCCAGTATTAACATCTGGATCTGTGCACAGCTGAATCATCAGACTAGGTAAGCAGGCAAGAACAATAGCGAAAAATTGCAGATGGAGCAATAATAACTGACATGATCCATGATATCATGTTATTTTTAGTGATATTTGTACATTGTATTTCTAAATGTTTCGTTAGCATGTTGCTAATGTACTGTTAAATGTGGTTAAAGTTACCATCGTTTCTTACTGTATTCACCAAGACAAGACTGTCATTATTTTCATTTTTTAAACACTGCAGTCTGTATAATGCATAAACACAACTTCATTCTTTATAAATCTCTCCAACAGTGTGTAATGTTAGCTTTAGCCATGGAGCACCATCAAACTCATTCAGAATCAAATGTAAACATCCAAATAAATACTATACTTATGCGATTAGACATGCTGCTTGACGATCACTTTGTAAAGATCCATTTTGAGGGTTATATTAGCTGTGTGAACTTTGTTTATGCACTGTTTAAGGCAGTCGCGAGCTCGGGGGCGGGGAGCGCGAGGATTTAAAGGGGCCGCAGCCTGAATCGGCGCATATTTAATGATGCCCCAAAATAGAAAAAAAATCTATGGGGTATTTTGAGCTGAAACTTCACAGAAACATTCAGGGGACAACTTAGACTTACATTACATCTTTTGAAAACACGTTCTACGGCATCTTTAAAGGGTTAGTTCACCCAAAAATGAAAATTCTTAATTACTCACCCTCATGTCGTTCCGCACCCGTAAGACCTTTTTTCATCTTCAGAACACAAATTAAGATATTTTTGATAAAATCCGATGGCTCTGTGCGGCCTCCCTTGACAGCAGGATAATTAACACTTTCTAATGCCCAGAAAGCTACTAAAGACATATATAAAATGGTTCATGTGACTACAGTGGTTCAAGCAACGAAAATACTTTTTGTGCACCAAAAAAAATAAAATAAAAAAATGACTTTATTCAACAATATCTAGTTTCACGAATCTTTTGTTTCGAATCAGTGGTTCGGAACGCGCATCAAACTGCCAAATTCAAACAGCCCAGTGGTGAACCATTGAAATTTAGAAACTTCACACTCCGAACCACTGATTTGAAACAAAAGATTTGTAAAGCTTTGAAGCTTCATGAAGCAGTGTTTTGAAATCACCCATTACTAGATGTCGTCGAATAAAGTCATTATTTTGTGGGTTTTTTTGCCACACAAAAAGTATTCTCATCACTTCATAACATTAAGGTTGAACGACTGTACTCACATGAACTGTTTTAAATACGTCTTTAGTAGTTTTCTGGGCATTTTAAAGTGTTAATTATCATGCTGGCAATGGAGGCCTCACTGAGCCATCGGATTTTATCAAAATATCTTAATTTGTGTTCTGAAGATGAACGAAGGTCTTACGGGTTTGGAACGACATGAGGGTGAGTAATTAATGACAGAATTTTCATTTTTGGGTGAACTAACCCTTTAACATTGGAGACTGTTAGCCCCTCCCCCTCCACTACGTAATTAATGTTGTGATAGTTGAGTGCATGAAGTGTCCAACATTCCACACTTAATTTTTTCCATTAATTTAGTGCATCATCTGGGTATTTAAAGTACACTTTTTCTTTTTGGAATTTTCAGTGTGAACGCACTACTTGCATTATTTACACTTAAAAACATCATAGAATAGTGCATAAGTATGCAAATTGAGATGCACCTTAAGAAATTGCGCAGAATCTTACTCTTTTTTTTTCTTTTTTTTTTCTTTTCAATGATCATTGTTCTAGAATTTTTACATTTGATTTTCAATAAAAAATACTATAATTATTACCATCATGACTTTTGTTGCTGTTTATAGAGCACAACTCGGGAGGAAAAACAGAGAGGGCAGCTAACATATTTCACAATAATCACAATAAAGCCTTGTTCCAACCTGATTACAGAGCAACAGAAAACAAATACATTTAATTTAAGAGACTGTTCACATCAAATATTCCATCTTAAAACCTTGGTTAAAACTGAGTGGTAATACTGAGTGGTAATACAACTGTGTTATTCATGGTGAAACATAAAATCTCAAAAAGCAATGTCCTATAGAAAGCATTGCTAAATTTTCTTCCCTAGAATGCATATGTAGGTCATTGTGGGATACGTGTGTGTGTGTGTGTGCACTTAACCTCAGATTGCTCCAAGGGGATTGTCACTGCAATAATGTCAGCTTGCTGTTTTTTCCCCTTGTACTTGAATGTGATCACAACAAATAACACACGGGGATAAAAAATTGACAGACATATGGAAACTAGGGTTTTTAATACATCTTATCTAGGGGTATTAATACAAATCTAGTTTATCTATAGCTAGTTTGCTGAAAGTCTAAAGGAACAATCTCAGCCCCATGAGCTAGTCTCATCCATCACCTAGATCAATGCAGACAAGCTAATAGCCAAAACTAACCAGCATGTTCCACCAAGAAACCATGTAAAAGCAGCTGCCATCAGAAGGTGAACACAAAGACTACACTGTAAAAATTATTGTAATTTTAACTGTAAATGGTTAAAGGTATGTTCCTGTACTATAGATCTATGTAGCCCTGCCCCTTTTCAACGCTGCGCTTGTGTTCTGTCTTCCAGTTTGTATTTCCACAGCATAAAAGTAAGATCTTACGGATTTATGAGTGAACCGCTTGTTTTAAAAACTTCCCGGTCTACTGACTTTTGTTATGAAATCCGCTTAATACATTACAATACTCATGATAATGTTCGTTTACTCTACAATAAGTAAATCCACTTCACCAGCTAATTATTCTTTGACAGCGATCTGTAGAAAAATACAGAGCTACCGCAAAAATGTTCAAACACAAATTCTAAAGATGGATGCACCCTTTTTCTGGATGCACACATATGTATGGAAGCTTGTTTCGGTCATGAAATAAAAAAATAAAAAAGGTAATTGTGACATTTTATCTCACAATTCTGACTTTTTTCCCAGAATTGCGGGATATAAACTCACAATTGCGTGTTATAATGTCTAATTGTGAGAGGAAAAAAAAAAAAAGACTGACTTTTTGTCTCAGAATTGCAAGTTTATATATAACACTTTATAAGATGCAATTGCGAGTTTATATCGCAATTCTGACTTTTTTCTCATAACTGCAAGAAAACAACTCAGAATTGCGAGAAAAAAAGCCAGAATTGTGAGGTATAAAGTCAGAATTGCGTGATATAAAGTCAGAATTGTATAAATAATAAATACATTTATATATCACAATTCTGACTTTTTAATTCGCAATTGCATGGTATAGTCAGAATTGCGAGAAAAATTCTGTGAAAAAAGTCAGAATTGCAAGTTTATATCATGCAATTCTGACTTTATAACTCGCAATTAAGTTTAAATCTCGCAATTCTGTAAAAGTCGCAATTACCTTTTTAATTGTTTTTATTTATTGGCGGAAACAAGCTTCCATACACAAGGTCTATATATGGGTAGAAAAAAAATTATTATAGATCCAACCTTAAATTGAATGTAATTTTACAGTAAAATACTGTTAAATGCACCATTTTTGGAAGTAAAATAACAAATAATCTTCTAATTTACAGTAAAAAGCTGTAAACCAACACACCCAGAATTCCCTATGTTGCACTTCACATTTGATGCTTTTTAATTTTAATTATGTTTCTTCTTTGGTTTTTGTTATCCGTCATGCACATTAGGGCTTTGTGTTACATCTTATGTTGTTAAAATGTTTATTGCATGATTTTAGTGTCGTGTGTTACCATGATGGTGTTTTGTGTTTGTGCGCATCAGTGCATGACACCGCCTGCACCTTCTTTACCTCAGCTTTACCATCAGTGTTATTATGGTGGATGTCAGTATTTGTTAAAAGTACAAAAGCGATTCAGTAGCGTTGTGACCTCTGTAATTCAGCAGAAATGATTTTCATCAAATTATTTTGGCAACCATATAGCTGCCAGTCAGTTTTTTTCTGCAAAAATGACAGGATTTTTTTTCTCTCTCTCTATTCAGGCTTCTGCACAGCTTTAACTGAAGTATGATAAATGCTTTGTGCTTGCTCATAATAGTATGCTTACTAATCATCACAATTAATCAGAACTGCTTTAAAAGTAGTCCTATCCTGAAAACTAAAAACCCCAACACATAATCACATTTTATATTCTTTATGTTTAAGAGGATCATACTCATTTGCCATTGTATACATAATGATTAATGAAGCTTGATTACATGATTGTCAGACAAATGTGAACATTTTTCATATTGTGGTATCATTAAATGAGTCTTATCTTGTCACGCTATTGCTGAATTCATATTTAAGAATCGTTTTCAGAGAAATAATTACGGGTTTTATCTAGCATGCCAACATTCTCCAATATACTACTAACATCCATGCCTCCTTTTCCCCCAGATGGGAAAATCCCCTCTGCCAGCTCAGGTTGACATGCACCGCCCCCTCAGAACAGCATCTCTCTCCTCAGGTGAAGATGATGCTGTGATGGATTTTCCTCATGTGCGCGCGCGCGCGCGCGCTGCCTGCAGGCAATGCGTGACTGTTCTAAACCCACAGAAACACTGCTCACTTAATAACACAAGCCTTAATGTCCATTACAGCTAAACTGACTTTAATACTAGTATTATTTTATTATTAATAACATCAGTCAACAGGTTATTGCTCAAATGAATAATTTATAACATACCTGGATGTTATAAACTGTCTAGCAAAGCAATCTGGGCATTATAAACATGCGTTAGAAATAAATATATTTCTGTTTTGCTACAGAGCGGTTCGATATCTGTCGATCATTAATATTCATTGTTAAATTAATAATACACCCGCGCAGGAATCAGGAATCTGAATACAAAATATGAGAAACTCACCCGAGCCATCAGCCTCCTCATCTTTCATCGCAGTATTTACATCATCGTCACCCTTCATTGGCGCAAATGTGCTTTGTTATGTAGTTTCCAGGTGGATGTAGTGGAAGTTGTGTGTCTTGTACGCTGTGTGTGTGTGAGAGAGAGGTCCCTCCGCGATCGTTTGTGGAGTATTTACATGAAGTCTCAAGCAGAGGACTGGATCCGTGCGAATGCGTTTTTATCTCACGCACCAACCACACACATCTACATCACTACCAGACACACGAGCCCTTCCTCTTATCAGATGCGCTTTTGGGCAGTCCCTGAAGCAACACCAGTTGAATGCGGGCTTATCTCATTCTGCTGTGGTAAATTATGTGTTAAACTCACAGGACACTATACAGCTTGTTTGTGATATACAGGGACGCATGCATATCGGCTATATAGCCTACTAAAGGGGGCTAGTTGTCACACCTTTTACTTCAGTTGATGACTTTTCACAGTGACACTGACTATTTTTTTGAAACATAATGTATGAAATTGCTAAAATGTAAAATTACGAAAATAACATGGTTTTGACCAACAAACATGAGACAAAATTAACAGTCTGGCGAGCTAGGATATTTATAAGGGAAAACCTGGGTTATATAAATGGCAATATTCGCTACCTTGTATTAGCCACCATTCAGGGTGTAATTTTACAAAATACAAACCATTATTGTTGATTACCTACTGTTTTTTAAAAGTACATAGCTTCAAAATGGCTGTTGCTGAGGAAATCTGGAATATTCCAGGTCTCGAATCTGATTGGACAGAGGCATTTCAGGAGCTCTGATTGGACCAGCTAGTTTGTACCACACTGTTGTTACATCATCATGCCAGTAGGTGGCGAAAAATGACTATCTTTATGAGTGAGCCATTGGCTGCGTCCCAATTCAGAGGCTGCATCCTTCAAAAGGCCTATTGCGTGATGAAAGCTGTCTCAAAGGCTCTTTCAAATGCAGCCTCCAAATGCATCCTCCGTTTCCCGTGAAGTGAAGGATACAACAGATGGGTCCTTTGCGGCCTTGCCTACCCCAGAATTCATTGCGCACTGGTGATGACAGATTTTTTTTTTTTTAGATAAATTGCTGAATTATACTTTTAAATGTAAGTATTGGGTTTCAATTTACTCATATCTAATGATACAAATATAAATAAATAAACTTTATAAATCAGTTCAAATGTTGACTCATATCTTACTAAGATGCGATTATATATAGTTTATACTCTATTATATGCAGAAATGGACTATGGTGAACATATTTAGACAGTTTGTGAACCCTGTTTTGTTTTCAGACAGTTTAATATACCTTTTAAAGAAAGTACAGTACTAACATTACTGCCACTTATCAACAGCAGCTGTCACAGTTGCTTGGTGACAAGAACAGTGCTCCATAGGCTAGACCATCCCATTTAACAATGCTCAGTCTGACATTCGCACCCTTTAAAAGGTGTGAAATGAAGTCAGAGTCCTTCGAAGGATGCAGCCTCTGAATTGACAAATTTGTCCAAAACACAGATTCATTCAGGAACGAATCACGTTGCTTAAACTATTTGATCTTTGAGAGCCATATTTCACTTCACTCTACAGAGTAATGCGTTTCCGAGTCCTTCGAAGGATGCAGCCTCTGAATTGGGATACAGCCATTGACCCATTCATTGAACCAATACTGATTCATCAAAAGTGAGTCACTGAATCATTCATTCAACCAATTTGTCCAAAACACAAAAAGTGAGCTCTGGTCATTAGAGGTCATTATGCAAATCTTTTGTCTTCTCAGGTGTGAATCGCAACATTATTCATGATGATTCACACCTTCACGCATACTGTGTTTCTTGACAAAAAGTGTCTTAGAAAATTTAAATCTCTCTAATGTTTTATATGAACGAGTAGGCAGGATAATTTTACATCATTTTGAAGCAGAAACTCTAGTCTACAACCTCCAATACCAAGAATTCTTGTTAACACAGATTTAATATATATTTTTTGGCCTTATTTCAGTGACTTAAGTTTTTTTTTTTTTTTTTTTCAATAACCACTCATAAACGTTATTCCTTCAAAAACACAAACATGTACATAAATGTTTCTCACATATTATTGTAGCCTAGTTTGTGTTCAATACAGTGTAATGACACTTTTGTCATTAATATGTTTATGTACAACTGAAAAAAGCACAAATGTCAGGGCATGTCAAAACTTCTCAAGGCCCCAAAAATCCTCAGACCCCTGAGGGTTAACATGTTTATGAATTAGAATATATGTAAAATTGACATCTTAAAGGGGTGGTTCATTGCGATTTCACTTTTTTAACTTTAGTTAGTGTGTAATGTTGCTGCTCGAGCATAAACAGTATCTGCAAAGTTACAGCGCTGAAAGTTCACTGCAAATGGAGATATTGTCTTTTAAAGTTATGGAAGTTTAATGCCTATAAAAATGACTGGTTTGGACTACAACAAGCTTCTTCTCGGGTTGGTGACATTGTAAACCCTGCAAAACACTGCCCCCGGGAACATGCAACAAAGTGGGCGAAGCTATGTCGAACAGCATGTGGAAGCTGAAGAGTTGTGTACACTTTCCAGATGAAGTGATCTTTAACAGACATCATACAGACGTATGTGTGCTATCTGGGATATATTCTTGTTTTGAGCAAAATAATATTTTTGTTATTTATGACCCTGGACCATAAAACCAGTCATCAGTAGCACGGGTATATTTGTAGCAATAGTCGACAATACATTGTTAAAATTATCGCCAGTTATGCCAAAAATCATTAGGATATTAAGTAAAGATCAGGTTCCATGGAGAGATTTTGTAAATTTCCTACCGTAAATATATCAAAAATGTATTTCTGTGAGTGGATATGCATTGCTAAGGACTTCATTTGGACAACTTTAAAAGCGATTTTCTCAATATTTACATTTTTTTGCACCCTCAGATTCCAGATTTTCAAATAGGCCTAGATCTCGGACAAATATTGTCCTATCATAACAAGCCATACATCAATGGAAAGCTTATTTGTTCAGCTTTCAGACCATGCAAAATTGACCCTTATGACTGATTTTGTGGTCCAGGGTCACATTTAATCATTAAAATTATACAAGTAATCCAATTTGTTAAATTAATCAAAATTCAAAAATCAAAAAGGTTTTCTATTATGACTGAAGTAGGAACTAGTGGTAGACTATTTTTTCGAAGCATAGGCTGCCATGGCCCATTTTTTTGTTGTTGTTTGTTTCTTTTTGCAAGGAATGGTCCGTTTCAATTCTTAAAAGTGTCTTTGCTACATAACCATCATAAGCGGTAACATTTTGTGATTATGTCTAGACAATTACCATCTGCATGTCAACTGACGTAGCCTACAGGTAAGCTACCTGATTAAACTTTACACACACACACACCTTACAGGCTCACACCGGCAACACTGAATCAAATCATAAGAAGGCTAGTCAATACATTCCGGAAGAGAGTAAGCTACTGTCTTAACGTTTTCAAGTCACCTTTGCTTAAACTCTGGAACCAGTCATTTCGGAACTTGAGAAGAAGAATGAAAATGTCAAATCTTACTTGTGCTGAGAGAGGAAATCACTCCAGCGCTTCAGCTCTTGACTCCTGCTCACCTGCTCAAGCACCTTGTTTATCTTTCAACCACCCAGCAACATGTAAATACCTTTCCGCCTCGCACCTTTCAAAAAGCGTAGTCTTAACAAATAAAGTGCCAGACTTTTAGTACAAAATCGACGTAACGCAATGTATATGCGCGATGTGTGGACAGCGCGTGCACAGCACTGCTATGACGTATTCATAGGTGTTCCCCTCATTATCAAACCAGATCAGGAATGTGGGCAGGCAGGGGACTGACTAAAAATTGTATTTGCAGTCTAAATTACTGGGTAAATGTTTTCTCTGCAGTTCACACACCGAACATGCACACACAACTTTGAACCTCTCATGGCCAAATTTTATGTTTTTAAGTGTTAAGAAGTTATGCACGTGAGTTTCATCATAGTAACTACGTTTAGAAATGACTCGGTAACACTTAGCAATAAGGTCCCATTAGTTTTAACATTAGTTAGTTTAGTAGCTAAAATAAACTAACAACGAGCAAAGCATTTGTTACAGGTTTTCTTTATCCTTTTTTTTTTTTAAACATTATAATTCAACTGTTCATTGTTAGTTCACATTAGCCCACTTCCATTAAATATTATCAGCAGATACACTCTTTGATTTTAAAAATGTAGTAAATGTTGAACATTAAGTCTAATAGGCTATATGCTTTAGAAATATTTTTCATTGCTAGTTTGATAATAATGTTAACATATGAAACCTTGATTGCTCCTAGTGAGTGTATAAAACATATGTATAATTTATTATATCTATTAATTACAAATCAAAATGAAAGCAAAAAATCAGAGAGGTTTGTGGGATAACCTGTTGGGATACTGTTTTGCCATCAAGAAATTACATATAACCTACGTTCTGCCTTCATGTTGCTATCTATCTATCTATCTATCTATCTATCTATCTATCTATCTATCTATCTATCTATCTATCTATCTATCTATCTATCTATCTATCTATCTATCTATCTATCTATCTATCTATCTATCTATCTATCTATCTATCTATCTATCTCAACCCCTAACCCTACCCATAATTTATTTCTAAAATTAGATCTAAATTATAACACTGTTGTGGAAGCACCTAACCCTGGCTGTAAGCTTAAACTTGACAAAAACAGTAAACTTGTCCCTCAAATCTGATTGGTTGAATGGAATGTTGTTCCAGGATCAACAAAGATGTTGATCCAGGAACATGTTGTACTTGGTGAAATCAAGTTCACCATCTGTCTATCAGTCTGTTTATTCCTGCTTTAGGAATATAAGTAATTCTACACCTAACTTATTAACGTTCTTCACATGTATACACTGTTAAAGTTCATATCTTGAGGTAAGAATGTGGTTTGCTTTACTATTTACAGTACATAACATTACATTAAGTCTATTTTCCATTCATTGGTACACTATGTTCTGGTCCACATAGCATAGCTGATCCACCCCATTGTCTAAGAGTTGGCAAGGTGTTCATCTTTAATTGCAGTCAAACCACAGCAGTTGGTTCCAAAACACCTCAGGCTTTTCTTAGGGCTGTGTCGCCTGACATTGATGAGGGAGGAGATAGGGTTTCCCTCCGTTGACTCTGCCATTATCATCACACAACGCTGCACAGTGGAGCACTGCACACTCCATTAACAGATAATGCTTTCCTGTGGATTCTGTTGGCGTTCTGATGAGGCTATAACAGATAAGCCAGAGACCTTTAGTGATATGTGATTTTTTTTTTTTTTCAATAGACCTAACCTAACCTTCAAAAGTCATTCAATAGACCTAACCTGCCTGCTGCAAAGGGGTTTAGCGTGTACATTCCTCCAATGTGTCTGGTCTTTGCTAGCCATTATTCTCTCTATTAAGTTGCAGCTTGGTTTCAGATGACTTCAGACAGTGTGGGAAAAAAATTAGCTTCCTCTTTTTTAAGATTTTATAGACGACAATGAAGCTGACTATAAAAACAATAGTTAGTTTGACATAACAGAAAGCGATTCACAGCTTTAACTACTAAGGAGATGGTTTTAACACATCAGTTTTTAACGTAACCTCTAAAAAGAATTGGGACAAGTCTCCTCCACCTCTCTTATCTCTATTATACACACACTCTCTCTTTCAGTCTCTCATTCATAGATCTCATGTGTGACTTTTTGGGGCCTCTGTTGTAGCATGTCATGGCAATAGATAACAAAATATCAAGCAAAGTGAAATGCTGCCTAGTTGAAGTATACCTGCATGGGGCCAGTTGCATAAACTTAGCCAATATATGTTAAGACTGTGTCTTAAGAACTAGTTTGACCAACTAGCAGTTAGAGAACAGGTAATGAGTCTTACTTTTTTTTTTTTTTTCAATTCACATTACACCAATATACATAGTTATATATAGTACCCATATATATAGTTACATATATATTATGTTACTGACTTTAAAAATGTAAGACCAGTCTTGAAAAAAAAATGAGATGACTAACTTTTAAGACTAGTCTAAGCAGTTTATGAAACCAGACACTAATGGTAACCTCCTACTTTAGTTGGAAAAAAAATACACACAGTAGCCAGAACTTTTTTTTCTGTACCAGTAGATAAAAGTGAACTGTGTATCACTTTTGCACAACTTGTATGATTTATACATGCATATGCATTTGCATAATGGTGATATTATAAATGCATAACATCATAAGTCATATTTGCAATTATATTACAGCCAAACTCAATGCAAGGACATTTTTTTTAGTCAATGAAGTCAGTTACCCTCAAGTTCCTATCAGAGTATCCACAGGTTCATCGCATTAACCAGTTTGTCAAGTTTGACAAGTGTCCAAGTACCTTTTATCTTAGTTTTCAACAGCAAATCTATTGTTTAGAAGTTTTAAACCTAAAAAAATGTTTTTGTGAGATATCTCGCCTATGATTATGCTTGTGTGATATTCTTCTTTAAAATAACTGCTAGTTAGTGTGGTACCTTGTTTCTAATGCAATAACATTAATACATTTTTAGGTGCAGCTTATAATTATTTTATGCAAAACACATGCATAAAAAGATGATTAAACTAATTTTTAAAGTGTATTAGATACATGTTTACCTGCTGGTTGCATTGTCCAAACAATGTGTCTGTCGGTGTGCCTCTTCCGTCCTGTTTAAAACTTCCTCAACTCACTGAAAATTTAGCATACAGAAAGATGCACTGTATCTGTGTAAATGAGTGAACGCTGGACTGCTGAAGAACCCCTCAGCCTGAGTGGGCCGTCTCAGTCCATGGTGGGAGATTTCACTGGTTTGGACCTCCCAAATAACAGCAACACCACAAAAAGATCATAAGGAATCAGTAAACTGGTACTATTTACCAGTTAAGGCTTGGTCTTTTCCTTGAAGATTAGGTTAATTTAGTTTATTTCATTTATTTATTAGCATGTCGTTCCAAGCCTGTGTGGCTTTCTTTGTGCTGTGGAACACAAAATGTGAAAATACAACAAAAGCATACAGTGATGATCATGAGCTGTGATCATTTCCCCTTCCTCCATAGTTTTTAAATGTTCATGCTGTGTTTGACGTCAATGAAGCCATCAGTTCATTCACAGGGTTAGAAAATAAATCTGAAACATTGGCCAATCTAGTATATGCTTCATCTTTCATGTCAAATTCTTACATTTGATCAATAAATTCAATTAATAAGGAACTATAGGGTTGTTACCAATCAAATTAAATAATTTACACTGTAAAATACAACTGCAACAAACAATATTATAAATACATTTTTGAAATTATAAGAAATGTTGGAGAAAATGCAATACTTTTAAACTAAAACTGCCAGTACGTGGCAGCAAGTCACTTAATAAGTGAGTCATTGAATCATTCATTCAACCGATTCATTCAAAACGCTAAATCGTTCACTAACAAGTGTTGCTTTGAGGATGTGCAGTAGTTCTGCTGTGATCTTCATTTGGTGAAACAGAACAAAAACAGACAATATTGTGTCTAAAATTTATTATTATTTAACTATAAAATCAATGTAACATTTGCAACCGTGATGATATTTGGCAAAACAGCTCCCTTGGTCATGCTATGTTAACTTCATCATATGTTATAAATAAAAAACCTTTAGAATTTTTACCTCTGTATGTTTCGTGTGCTGTTACGCTCATTTGTTTTGATTTCTCCACAAAGAGACAGGCAGCTCGAGCCTCATCAGCACGACCTTGTTACCAGAAATACACTTTCCATTATATCAATCGATATTTACACTGAATGTAATAAAATCAGAATCATTATCTCATTTCGATGGCTCTCTAGTTATTTTTGTCAATGAAGCTTCAGTCAGGTTGGGGTTTATGCCTATATGCATGACCTGGTGGCAAACCTTCATTGATTTCACATACCATCAGTAAGAGCAGAGTGTGAAGGTTGAATTAGTAGAGCAGTAAAACAGCTGTACATAAAATATTGGAATCCACACAACATATTGGGAGACATATCAGAGTTTAAAAGAATATAAATGTTGATGCATTTCTCGTTGGCGCATAGCAACTCTTTGTGGTGTATCGAAAGCCACAGTACCAGGGTAATGGCAGCATACCTCCACGAAGGATGAACCACATCCAGCAGAAGTAACTGTCGATGCAAGAGGAAGCTGAATCTGTCTGAAAGGGATGTGCTTATACTAGCCCAGTTTGTATCCAAAACCATTGACTCTCAAATGACTCTCTTGTTTCCATCAAATGTTTGTCGGGAGATCCACAGGGTCAATATTCATAGTTAAACCTTTGTTCATTCATGTCAATGCCAAATGTCAGTCCACCTTGTCTTTCCCACATCTGGGTGCGACAGTGTGTAAAAGCTTACCAGTCGGACTGTTGCTTCCCAGCGTGAAGAACAGTGATGGTTTGGGCTACTATTTCATGGCATTCCCTACTGTGCTTGATGTGTGCGTCACTGACAAGGACTACCGAACCATTCTGGAGGACCATGTGCACTGAATGGTTTGACAGAATGGTTGGATGAACATGAACATCTCCCATGACCTGCACAGTCACCAGATCTGAATATTATTGAGCCACTTTGGGGTGATTTGGAGGAGTGAGTAAGAAAACTTTTTCCTCCACCAGTATCATGTAGCAACCTGGCAAATGTTCTACATGTTCACTCAAAATCCCTATGGCCATTGTGCAGGGCTTGTGTCTGTCATTCCAAAAAGTGAAAGTGACGTTCCGTGCAGCCAAATATGGTGTTCCATACTTGGCAAGGCACCTAATGAACTTCCACCCTCATTACCCACAACTGAGGTGCCTTGTCAAAGCCATTTTTTGCTGCGGTGCCCAGGGAGCGATTGGGGGTTAGGTGTAATGAGAGTGGAAGTTCACCCCCCCCCCCAATTACATTTCCTGCCGGTACTTAGACTTCAACCCGCAACCTTCAGGTTACAAGTCTGAATCTCTAACCATTAGGCCACATCTGCCCCCCCAAAAATGTCTTGATGCTGTATTTGCCACAAAAGGAGGCCCTACACCAGGGCCTGCATTCATAAAAAATCTTACTGCAAAGAGTAGCTCCTGTGGCCAGTTGTTCAAAAGTAATCTGATCGGATTTCGGCTATTGGATTGGATTAAATCTTGAAAATGGGTTTTTCAAAAGGAAAAGGGATTCTGAAATCAGATTAGATCACAAAATCCAATCTTGGTATTGATCTGGATAAAATTATCAGTTTGTGTTGTTCAAAACATTTTAGTAAGATTGCAATACCTTTTGATCCAAAAAAATCGGGATTATACTGATCCCATCAGAAGGGTGGATTTCACGAACAAAAATGTAATAAAACTCTAAAACTGGATTAAAAAAAAAAATATGTCATCATGTAATATATACACACATATTTTTTTTATTTTGCTTTTGATTAGTTTAAATGTTAAAGTAATAAATTAAAAGTAGGCATTAGGCTACATATTTAGCCTAATATTTAACCCCTACTGTAAAGTAAAAAAGAGATTTTGGTGCCATAAAGTAATCCCCAAAAATCTGTAAATATATATATTAAAAAAATGTTATATTTAATTCAAAGTGCTTTTTGATACCATATTCTTTCTATCACCATGTCTCTTTAGGGGCTCCATAGAGCACTAGTAATCTAGATTTGGCAATCTGAAAAAGTTTGTATCTGGATCAGGGTGATCCAATCCAATTTTGCTTTGAAAAACCAGCACAAAATTAAGATGGATTACCTGATACTGGATAGCGAAACAAGGGATTTCCAAATTCAGATCATTCTGATCCAGATTAAACTTTTTGAACAACTGGGCCCAGGGGACAAAATTCTAAGGAAATTCTTAGAAGTGTGCGTGTTTCCTCTTAAAATCAACTAAAAATTCCAGTAAAGAAAAAAGTAATTCAGAAAGCATCTTAACCTTTAAAAGTGATTTTAAGGTCCAAAATTGTTAGTAGTACAGACGAGGACTTTTAAGAGGCTTAAGAGTTTCTTTAGTGGTGGAGAAAATGGACGAAACCTGAAGATGGAGAAGAAGTGTGTTACAGACAATAATAAGACACTACACATTAGATCATGCAGGGATCATGTTTGTGACCGATCTTATTACTAATATCACTGACACAGCACAGAAATGCCATAGTGCCAGAAATGGAAGTAATCACTACATTAACTACATTAACATATTTGGTAACTGGAAAAATGTAACTATGCAGCAGTGATGATATGGGTCTGTCACAACCTTCCATAGGCCACAGTTCTTCTGGATTTAGTTTATGCTCTATTTTCTTTGTGAAACCGGCCACAGGTGTTTCTGTTTCATTGTCCAACCCCTGTATGTCTAATAATAACACACTGTCCTAATAACTATATGCCAAATAAGATTTAAACTCTAAGTGCACAAGTTCTATTCCATTTCTAGGAAATGTTAGAATTTCCAAATGGTGAGAAACAACGAAAAGCTTATATCACAAATGGTTATATCATTCTATTTATCAACAGTCCAATTCAATGCACCCAAAGGGCCACTGAGTATTAACATGTAAAAGGTTTATATGTCACTATCAGTGACAGCTTGATGCTACTGGATCTGACAGTATGCAAACTTATCTTGCACTATGACCAAGCCAAAAAAACATGATTTTGTTTTTGTCTACAAGTGATGCTATATTTAAACTTCTAATCCTGTTCTCACAGTAAATGACAAACATTTGTGGTCTGAATCTCTGCTGCATGATGCAGAATTAGATAAAGCCGGGAAGCTGACGATGTTTTAGGGAAAAAAAACTTTCCATTGGGAATTCAGCAGCAACAGGGTCGCTAAGCTCCACCACCATTTCCCGTTTGTCAGAAACTTTGTCCTGACCTTTGACCCCAGGCCCTCCGTGGTTGTGCTGACCTACCCTTGACAATCTAACCCCATGTTTATTTCCGCCCTTTACAACACAGTCTTGAACATTTGGCTTTGCATATTTGTGCCCAGAATAACTGGACAACTAAATATATCTTTTATATTTATATTTAACCAAAATGTAAATTTTGAGGGATGCTTGCCCATTCAAAACTTGCACAATGCTAGGGTGTTCTAGGTGATTGCTTACTGTCCCGACTCAAATCTCTAATGTTCTATAGTCTCTGGAACACATTCTAATGTATTTTTGCATAAATCATGAGTCTGATTCACCAGAACAGCAATAGCCTAAACCAAAATCTTTATCTATTTTAAACTCCTCAGGTCACTTACCTGTTGTTCATTTTCATGCTTTTTAACAGGACAGGAGACTCCCGAGCTTCTAAAAATCTACTGAAAGTTTTATGTTCACCATAAAAGAACTGAAGCCCTCAGAGGCACTCTTTACAGTCAAGATCAGTTATGTATGAAAAGAGAGAAACTGAGTGATACAGGAGACATGAAAGTACAAATACGTAGGAGATTGGCTTCCCAAATGAGCGGTTATGATTTCGAATTTTATATCACGGCTCTCAGGAATAGTACTTGATTCTGATTGGTCAATATCACGATCTAGCGGTCAGATTAGGCTTGTTCGACTTGGAGCAGCGCTGCACAGAATCGGTGTAATTTTAAAAGCATACTAAGCTGTCCGCTCACGGATCATTGGTCTGCGCAGCGCCGATGCATCTCAAACTATTCCGTATATGGCATTAAAATACCGCGAGAGCCATTGGAAAGCATATACGACTCCTTGCGCTTTTGAATTGCTCTCACGGTACTTTGATGTCACACACCGATCGGTCTGTGCAGTATTGCTTCAAGTCAAACAACCCTAATTATAATAGTCACCTGACAATGATGTCATGAAGAATTGGGTCTGCTCTTAGTGTTGACAAGTCTGTGGTTTTTGGGCTACTTAAACACTGTTGCCACGGCTTGTTTTTCATGTCCACAGGTTGAAGGGGCCCACAAATAACATGATATTTAGCCCCTGGAATTCAAATTTTACCGGGTGGGGGCCCCACCAAAAAGCGGATTTTACCCCCTCCGGAACACGATTTTTACTTGGAGACCCCTCTGAAATGCAATTGGGCTAATTTTGGGCTAGTTTTTGAGTAGCAATTGAGTGGGTTTTGTTGTGAAACCTGCAAATCAAATCCACAAAGGCCCAGTCACACCAAACTGACATCAAAGAACTAGCAGTGATAAAGGATGACTGTTGTATCGCCAAAATGTTACACTTAAACACACGGCAAAGATCATCCAATGGCCAACGTGTATGTTCTATGTCTGTTTATAGCTGTTAAAATTGTTAACTGTGAAAATAACCTCAGGGGGCTTAAAGCGGAACTCGGTAAGATTTGCGAAGCTCCCCCTACAGGTTCCTTCAGTGAATCACACTGTCGTAAATACTCCAAGCGCAGCTCTGGACTACAACGACTACAACGCTCACCAGCGCAGTAGTTTTGCAAATACAGTACAAGAACCCATCTCGATGGAGGTGGGTAATTTTCGAAATTGTCTTATAAAGTCATAATATGGGGCCAGTTGTTCAAAAAGTTTAATCTGGATCAGAATGATCTGGATTTGGAAATCCCATGTTTTGCTATCCAGGATCAGGTAATCCATCTTACTTTTGTACTGGTTTTTCAAAGGAAAAATTTGAAAAATTGGATCCAGATACATGTAGTATTAGGTTCTATACGGTAACATAATATTGCATTAACCAGGTGTGGAACTGATATTGAGTGTGTTACGGTATTGTGGGAAGTTGAATAAAGAAGTGATCAGAAGTTATGGCTGGCTGTCGCATCGTCCTCCATTAAAAGGTTGTCGTTGTACCTATTAAACAACAAAACAATACACACTTTTCCAGATTACCAAATCTGGATTTCCAGTGCTCTACGGAGCCCCTAAAGGGACATGATGATAGAGAGAATATGGGTTTTGAATTAAATATAATATTTTTGTTGGATATTTACAGCTGTTTGGGGATGGTTTTATGGCACCAAAATCTTTTTAACTATACAGTAGCTTACCGAAAGGCTAAATATGTAGGTTAATGTCTACTTCTAATTTATTTACCAGTTAAACTAATCAAGAGCAAAAAAAAAAAAAAAAAAGTATGTATATTACATGATATAAATGTTGTATTTTTGACCAGTTTTAAAGTTACTACATTTTCCTCCTGGAATCCACCTTGAAATCCTACCCCCTGTTGGGTTCAGGATTATCCTGTTTTTTTTTTTTTTTTCTACTGACAAGTTTTGAACAACACAAACTGAAGGTTTGATCCAGATTAAAACTAGGATTCCGTGATCTAATCTGATTTCAGAATCCCTTTTTCCTTTTGAACAACCCATTTTCAAGACATGATCCAATCCAATGGCCGAAATCCGATCAGATTGCTTTTGAACAACTGGCCCATATAGATTGGCTGCGTCCGAAAACCTAGCTGTCTTGCTGCCACGCTATCTTATAAGAGAATGACTTGTACGGCAGCATTTGTGCATGAAGGTACCTCACGAAATTGATTTCGAACAGACTTCTGAGGCAGTGTAACAGTTTAATGATCTACAGCAATATAGCGCGAGCTTTGGTAAGAACTAAACAAATATTTAATTACTACAGTAGTAATTTCTCGATAGAAATGATATTAAAATTGAAATATGTTGATCAAAATCGTACATTTATACATAAACTGAGCAGCAAACGCAACCTTCGGATGCCATCTTTATTTTTCTAGCTCAACTGTCACAAAATGGAAAGCACAGGATTGTGGGATATCAAAGGCAGCTAAGGATACATCTATGCTTCCTTCAAAAATCGATCTGAGGAAGGTATCTCATGAGAGAGGAAGTGAAGCTAACATTGGATTCGGACGTGCCTTGATGCCTTCTTACCTTGAAATGTGTCCTCGGAAGGCAGCATTTTTCAGTTTTCGGACGCAGCCTTTGTTTTTGAATTACCGTAAAGCATTTTGTCACTCTCGCGTGAACGTGAACATGAGGCGAGATTGTGTCGGGTCGACGCAGCTCAACTTGCAAGTGCTGTATTCTGGCATAGACGTACCTGAGGGGGTTAGTGCTCGCATCAAACACACCACTACCAGTCAATTAACCATTGTAAGGACATAAAAACTATTTATGAAGGTAAAAAAATTTACTTAGTTCTGCTTTAATGTAGAGGCCAAAAGTGATGTCCGTATCACAGCAAGTGGTTTATTAGGCTGTTGTGACTTTAAGAGCTGCCGCTGCAGGACATGACGCGTAATTCTGTGTGTTTATCGTTTGTTCAAGCGCGAAAGAGAACTCTGCTGGCGTGCGTCTTTCTGTGAATATGAGTTGTGCGCGTGCACCGGCACCAGCTCAGGTGGAAGATTGGTCTCAATGTGCATTCTATCCATACTAAATAGTATGTGACATTAGTAATATTCAATACTATTTAGAGCGGATAGGGTGTACATTGGAATACAGCTGGTAAGCTAACAGAAACTACATTCACAGAAAGCGTATTCACGTTAGTCTTGTGGCGCTTGAATGGTTTAAAAGATCATATAATGTAACACTAGCTAAAAACGGATGCTGCTTTAATTTCGCTAAATATATTTTTTAGTTGTTACATTAAACTGAAAAATAAAATAATTAATTGCATGCGTTAACGCATTAATTTTGGCAGCTCTAATTACTATACATATAAGATCAGATACCGTGTTTGCTGAGAATGAGATCTCAGTTGACCACCAATTAATTATGGACTATAAACATTGTGATTCACTCTCCATGGGAAATATGTCCATTCCTCTCCTCACCCCACTCTGAAACAGTTCCTTTAACAAGTTCCCATACACTGACCACTTCCTCTTATCCCATATTTCCTGTCACAATTTTCAGCCTAAATTGAAACAGGCTGGTGGATCAGCTTGCAATCCATCCCAAACAGTCAAAGTAAAAAGCTTGTCACGCAGCCTAGTTGTTCTTAGCATGGTCTGAATATTTTCTCACAGGCTCAGTCAAGTCAAGTAAACTGAGGGTCATTTGGAGACTGCAGATCATTTGAAGATGAAGGGTCTATACCAAGAACAAAGGGAAACATCCTTTCCATTAACTGTCCAGAACTTCCCCTCCCATAAATCTCAGGGACTGTGAAGGCCAGCAGCATCGTTTCTAACTTGTTTTGGCTCGAGGCAGTGTGTGCGTGTGTGTGATGGTAACAGTTATGGTTATGATAATGCTGAGGACTGGCCGTCGTGGGACTGCTAAGTTTGGAATTTTGGAGGGAGAGCTTGTACATCCTGTGTGTGCTGGGGAGGATGTTTTTCTCTTAGTGGGGTCACAGAAAAAAAATCTCCAATAATGGGCATCATTGATCTTACTGCCCTCTTAGTCAATAAATCTTTTCTTTTTATGTTCTAATCTTGTATCATAGATTTATTTATTTTTCACAGCCCATAAATAATAATTGAAAAATGTAAAAAATAAAATGGCTGACATTTGTTAATTGTTTTCTGAAATTAAAAGGGGTCATGTGATGCTTGTGCAGATAAGATCTGCAAAGTAGCAAAGCTCAGAGTCTTCCACTAAGGGATTTATTCTGTCAGAAGGCCTGTTCACACCAAGGATGATAACTATTAAAATAACAAAGATATAGTACTAAAAATCGTTCTAAATGCAAAAGTATAGCACAGTCCACACCACAACTATAACGATACAGAGGAACAATATCATTGGGATTACTTTCAGAACGATTTTATCCAGCTAATTAATGATAAAAGTTTTTTTCCAGAAAAGTTTTGAGCTATTATAGGTGTGTCTCTGAGGCTCTGCCTTCTTTGACAGAGAAATCTTCTCCGGTCCTTTTTTTCATGTTTAAAGGTGCCGTAGAACGTCTTTTCAAAAGATGTAATATAAGTCTAAGATGTCCCCTGAATGCGTCTGTGAAGTTTCAGCTCAAAATACCCCATAGATTTTTTTTAACGTTGATTAATTTTTTTAACTGCCTATTTTGGGGCATCATTAACTATGCACCGATTCAGGCTGCGCGGCCCCTTTAAATCTCTCGCTCCTTGTTATACAGTGCATAAACAAAGTTCACAAAGCTAATATAACCCTCAAATTGATCTTTACAAGATGTTCGTCATGCATACTGCATGCATGCATCAATTCCTGTGAGTATGGTATTTATTTGGATGTTTACATTTGATTCTGAATGAGTTTGATAGTGCTCCGTGGCTGATGGGCTAATGCTACACTGTTGGAGAGATTTATAAAGAATGAAGATGTGTTTATGAATTATACAGACTGCAAGTGTTTAAAAATGAAAATAGCGACGGCTCTTGTCTCCGTGAATACAGTAAGAAACGATGGTAACTTTAACAGCATTTAACAGTACATTAGCAACATGCTAACAAAACATTTAGAAAGACAATTTACAAATATCACTAAAAGTATCATGTGATCATGGATCATGTCAGTTATTATTGCTCCATCTGCCATTTTTCGCTGTTGTTCTTGCTTGCTTACCTAGTCTGATGATTCAGCTGTGCACAGATCCAGACGTTAATACTGGCTGCCCTTGTGTAATGCCTTGAACATGGGCTGGCATATGCAAATATTGGGGGCGTACATATTAATGATCCCGACTGTTACGTAACAGTCTGTGTTATGTTGAGATTCGCCTGTTCTTCGGAGGTCTTTTAAACAAATGAGATTTATATAAGAAGGAGGAAGCAATGGAGTTTGAGACTCAATGTATGTCATTTCCATGTACTGAACTCTTGTTATTCAACTATGCTGAGGTAAATTTCAATTTGTGATTCTAGGGCACCTTTAAAACTGTAAAGCTGCTGCATTAAACAATCTATTGAATAAAGCCATCCTAGGTATCCTATCTTCTTTCAGACTAACACAATAAGATATATATTTAAAGAGGATATTATATGTATGGATATTCTTATAAAATAATATCCATACAGCTCCAGGCAGAGGTGTAAAGAGTAGGACCATACTTAAATAAAAGTACAGATACCTTACATCGAAAATTACTCCATTACAAGTTACAAGTCACCAATTCCAATTCGACTTGATTTTAACAGTACTTAAGTATCTTACTCATGCTGAATGGAGGCTCAAAGATGCACTAGTCCTCGACACAGAGAGACATGCCAGTGAAAATAAGAAACAGTTGATTTATAAGATGAGAAATCAAGTTTATTTTCTAAAATCAAAATAAAACAGAACACCTCAATATTGCATTAAATCAAGGTCGACAATCTCAGTTAAGCTCAAGTGCTCAAAAAGGTCATAAATAAACCAATATCCATCAAAAAGATCTTGTCAATATAGTGGATAAATAAAATAATGTTAAGTAAAATTAAGTCTACTTGCACTGGATGTGCTGGTTTGAGTCTCATCACCGGCATGACCTCATCTAATAAATCAAACACCTGCGATTCTCAACTATCTACTAATGCACTCACATTCACGTAAAGTAGCCTTGTTGACAAGTGGGTGAAACACACAAGACATAGTACTTTAAACGACCTTAGATGCCGACATCACTTCTTAATAGCAGAAATAAACTGCTGCAGAAAAAGTTAGGTGCCATGCAAAATATAATGTGTAATTGCATTATTCATCACAAATGTAGTGGAGTAAAAAGTACATTTACTTGCTCAAAAATGTAGTCGAGTAAAAGTTGCCAATATCTTTGATACTCAGTACAACTGCAAAGTAGCCAAAAAGATACTTAAGTACAGTAACTACTGTAAATACTTTACACCTCTGGCTCCAGGGGGTTAATAAAGGCCTTTTGAAGCTCAGCGATGCAGTTAAGAAAAATATCCATATTTAAAACTTTAAAACTTAAAATAACTAGCTTCCAGCAGACGACCGTACGCATATTGTGCAAGTCGACTTGCGCCACAAGAGTAACCTTGAGATGTATTATGCAGGATGTAGGAGTCCTCTCGCGGTTCAAACAAATAGGGCTGCGCAACAAACTCAAGCTCCTCTTCACTTATATTGATATCCTCCGACATTTCTCTTTAAAAATTCTCATTTTAGACGATTTTAAAATCAAGTGTAATTTTGCAGTCATCTGCTGTTTCTCCGAGCACCCGTGTTTCATCCCTAAATGAATCAGTGTTTTTGATTAAATTGTTTGGATGAATGTCAATGAAAAAGTGCAAACAATGTGATTTCCAGAAAGAGTCTGACATATCCCCAGCACTAAGCCTAAAGTATGCGGTTTTTACGTGTACTCTACTTGCATCAAAACGGAAGTATAAGTGGGCTTAATGTACAGACAGTCTTCCTGGAACACGAACAACTGGAGTGATAAAAACAGTGAAAGGTCTCATGTTGCACTGTAATAAGTCTATAAAATAAAAATCAATATCAATAAAACATATTAGGAATTTTTTAAATCATATTAGCAAGTTACCACCTTCTTTAATAATTATAACTAAATTATGTTGTGAAATTGTCTTTGTCAAGCTTAACGACTCAACCCTGTTACATCAATTAAAGATAGAAAACTATTACTTGTGAAAATTATCTTTGTTATTTCAACATTATTCATGATTTCTTAATATCATGCATGCCATGTGCTCTTAATTTATTCACTAGATTTAGAGCAGTGGCCAATTTGGGCCAAAAAATCACAATCCCGTCACACCTACATTTTCATTATTATTATTTTTTTGTTGTTAAGTTTATGAAAAAGTAATTTAAAGTTAGTTGAACTCTGTCTGAAATGTTCAGAGCAATCATAAGAATACTGATTTTAGTTCAAATTCTGAAGTTAAGCCTTTGATCAAAAATGATGAGGTTGCTGTCACAAAATGTGCCCATTTCAGGCTTTAGTATAGCAAAAGTGTGAGATTTTATGTAACTTTTATATTTGCAATTACTGAATTAATAGGAAAATGTTGATTTTATCACAAATACTTTTTATAATAATATTCAGAGAGCTTCCATAGTGTCCATAACTTAAAATAATGACCAATAATAATAGGGATTTGATGCCTGAGATGGGAAAATATGTTTTTCTGTAAGTTAAATATGACATTAATGTTGTGGGGTGTTCAGAAAAGTGATACATTTTGGTAAAAAATCTAAAAATGTGTAAGTCTAAATCATATTGGTTTCGTGGAATGACTCATGAATGGTGTATTTCAATGTAATCACTTTCAGGTTTGGGAGTCAAAAAAGTAGGTGCAGACATCTGACATTTACAGGTCACTACAGTGTCTGCACTAAACCCATATTTTACATGATTGCCATATAACTAGACTAGAATAAGGACATTACAAATAAAAAAACATGAGATATATAATTGCATTTGGCAAGGCGATGCTCACTGAGAAACAGCAGGTACAAGTTGTGGGAAGGCTGGGTTCTTTTCAGCAGTATCATCTTTCTTTTGTGTGGTAATCTAGCGGTTAGACACACCTATCCAGGCCTCTACTTTAAGCTGAGTGCATTGGCTAATTCTTCAACCTATCTGCTAATGAATCTAATCTAGTGGGCCGGGCTGGGCTGGTTTTGTTCAGAAAGGAGCTGAAAGTTTATTATATGAGAAAGCTGGTCCTGTTGAGGTGAGGAAGACTTTGTAATGATGACATAAGGTGAATTATGCCAAAGTGGAAAGCTTCTGTCTCACTTTCTGTAATGTAAGTGAGAACTGGCTCTCACAAATAAACACATGCAATCTGGTAACTGTTACAGATCCCTTGTTTCCCTGGACTCCATTTCCCAGAATCCTCCTGTTCTCCTCACCTGCACACACTTCCCTCGTCAGCTCCTCATCGTCACTCATCACCTGCACCTGGACTCTATTGTCAGCACTCCCCATATATTGCACTCACTCCCTTCACTCCTCGTCCGTTCTCTGTTTATGTTACCGTATGTTGGATGTACTCTGCCTTTGTGTTCATTAAAGTATTGTTTGATTGTGGAAATCCGTATCAGCCTCATCTCTACACCAGCATCCGTAACAGAAGAACGGACCAAAACTTGGGATTTCCACAGAGAAAAAAAATGGAGACTTTCCCCAGCTCCCTGGATCCAGCTCCTCCATCGCCTCTCACCCTAACAGCCAGTGAACGCATTATCGGGCTCCTGCAGGTAGGACGTTCGCTGGAGAGGTATGTGGAGGAGTTCGTTGAGCTTGCTTACTTGTCTAACTGGCCCGACGCTCAGTTGATCTCCCTGTTTTTGGATGGATTGGATGACGACACTATCCGTTTTGATGAACCTGTTTTTTGTTTCTCCTTAAGCGATACTATCAATTTAATTTTGTGGTTGAATGGCTCCAAATTCTTGGTAGAAGAGGTTCAGGATCAGTGTTGTCGTCCGGTCCATCCAGAAACACGGTTGGCCGGGCCAGTTAGTCAACCTCCGGCTTCCTCCGCACACCTTTCCAGCGAACTCCCTGCCTGCCCCACACGGGACCCACAATCCTCAACTGGGTCCCGTAAGCGGAGGAGGAGGAAGCAAGCCGCTTCAGTGTCTCCAGAGCCCATTCCAGTATCTCCAGAGCCCGCTCCAGTATCTCCAGAGCCCGCTCCAGTATCTCCAGAGCCCGCTCCAGTGTCTCCAGAGCCCGCTCCAGTGTCTCCAGAGCCCGCTCCAGTGTCTCCAGAGCCCGCTCCAGTGTCTCCAGAGCCCGCTCCAGTATCTCCAGAGCCAGCTCCAGTATCTCCAGAGCCGGCTCCAGTCCCCACAGAGCCAGCTCCAGTGCCTGTGGGGATTTTAATTGTATTTGAGGGGATGAAATGGCCCTCAACCCCAGTCTCCGCCGAGCCAAGTTCTCCAGTCTCCGCCGAGCCAAGTTCTCCAGTCTCCGCCGAGCCAAGTTCTCCAGTCTCCGCCGAGCCAAGTTCTCCAGTCTCCGCCGAGCCAAGTTCTCCAGTCTCCGCCGAGCCAAGTTCTCCAGTCTCCGCCGAGCCAAGTTCTCCAGTCTCCGCCGAGCCAAGTTCTCCAGTCTCCGCCGAGCCAAGTTCTCCAGTCTCCGCCGAGCCAAGTTCTCCAGTCTCCGCCGAGCCAAGTTCTCCAGTCTCCGCCGAGCCAAGTTCTCCAGTCTCCGCCGAGCCAAGTTCTCCAGTCTCCGCCGAGCCAAGTTCTCCAGTCTCCGCCGAGCCAAGTTCTCCAGTCTCCGCCGAGCCAAGTTCTCCAGTCTCCGCCGAGCCAAGTTCTCCAGTCTCCGCCGAGCCAAGTTCTCCAGTCTCCGCCGAGCCAAGTTCTCCAGTCTCCGCCGAGCCAAGTTCTCCAGTCTCCGCCGAGCCAAGTTCTCCAGTCTCCGCCGAGCCAAGTTCTCCAGTCTCCGCCGAGCCAAGTTCTCCAGTCTCCGCCGAGCCAAGTTCTCCAGTCTCCGCCGAGCCAAGTTCTCCAGTCTCCGCCGAGCCAAGTTCTCCAGTCTCCGCCGAGCCAAGTTCTCCAGTCTCCGCCGAGCCAAGTTCTCCAGTCTCCGCCGAGCCAAGTTCTCCAGTCTCCGCCGAGCCAAGTTCTCCAGTCTCCGCCGAGCCAAGTTCTCCAGTCTCCGCCGAGCCAAGTTCTCCAGTCTCCGCCGAGCCAAGTTCTCCAGTCTCCGCCGAGCCAAGTTCTCCAGTCTCCGCCGAGCCAAGTTCTCCAGTCTCCGCCGAGCCAAGTTCTCCAGTCTCCGCCGAGCCAAGTTCTCCAGTCTCCGCCGAGCCAAGTTCTCCAGTCTCCGCCGAGCCAAGTTCTCCAGTCTCCGCCGAGCCAAGTTCTCCAGTCTCCGCCGAGCCAAGTTCTCCAGTCTCCGCCGAGCCAAGTTCTCCAGTCTCCGCCGAGCCAAGTTCTCCAGTCTCCGCCGAGCCAAGTTCTCCAGTCTCCGCCGAGCCAAGTTCTCCAGTCTCCGCCGAGCCAAGTTCTCCAGTCTCCGCCGAGCCAAGTTCTCCAGTCTCCGCCGAGCCAAGTTCTCCAGTCTCCGCCGAGCCAAGTTCTCCAGTCTCCGCCGAGCCAAGTTCTCCAGTCTCCGCCGAGCCAAGTTCTCCAGTCTCCGCCGAGCCAAGTTCTCCAGTCTCCGCCGAGCCAAGTTCTCCAGTCTCCGCCGAGCCAAGTTCTCCAGTCTCCGCCGAGCCAAGTTCTCCAGTCTCCGCCGAGCCAAGTTCTCCAGTCTCCGCCGAGCCAAGTTCTCCAGTCTCCGCCGAGCCAAGTTCTCCAGTCTCCGCCGAGCCAAGTTCTCCAGTCTCCGCCGAGCCAAGTTCTCCAGTCTCCGCCGAGCCAAGTTCTCCAGTCTCCGCCGAGCCAAGTTCTCCAGTCTCCGCCGAGCCAAGTTCTCCAGTCTCCGCCGAGCCAAGTTCTCCAGTCTCCGCCGAGCCAAGTTCTCCAGTCTCCGCCGAGCCAAGTTCTCCAGTCTCCGCCGAGCCAAGTTCTCCAGTCTCCGCCGAGCCAAGTTCTCCAGTCTCCGCCGAGCCAAGTTCTCCAGTCTCCGCCGAGCCAAGTTCTCCAGTCTCCGCCGAGCCAAGTTCTCCAGTCTCCGCCGAGCCAAGTTCTCCAGTCTCCGCCGAGCCAAGTTCTCCAGTCTCCGCCGAGCCAAGTTCTCCAGTCTCCGCCGAGCCAAGTTCTCCAGTCTCCGCCGAGCCAAGTTCTCCAGTCTCCGCCGAGCCAAGTTCTCCAGTCTCCGCCGAGCCAAGTTCTCCAGTCTCCGCCGAGCCAAGTTCTCCAGTCTCCGCCGAGCCAAGTTCTCCAGTCTCCGCCGAGCCAAGTTCTCCAGTCTCCGCCGAGCCAAGTTCTCCAGTCTCCGCCGAGCCAAGTTCTCCAGTCTCCGCCGAGCCAAGTTCTCCAGTCTCCGCCGAGCCAAGTTCTCCAGTCTCCGCCGAGCCAAGTTCTCCAGTCTCCGCCGAGCCAAGTTCTCCAGTCTCCGCCGAGCCAAGTTCTCCAGTCTCCGCCGAGCCAAGTTCTCCAGTCTCCGCCGAGCCAAGTTCTCCAGTCTCCGCCGAGCCAAGTTCTCCAGTCTCCGCCGAGCCAAGTTCTCCAGTCTCCGCCGAGCCAAGTTCTCCAGTCTCCGCCGAGCCAAGTTCTCCAGTCTCCGCCGAGCCAAGTTCTCCAGTCTCCGCCGAGCCAAGTTCTCCAGTCTCCGCCGAGCCAAGTTCTCCAGTCTCCGCCGAGCCAAGTTCTCCAGTCTCCGCCGAGCCAAGTTCTCCAGTCTCCGCCGAGCCAAGTTCTCCAGTCTCCGCCGAGCCAAGTTCTCCAGTCTCCGCCGAGCCAAGTTCTCCAGTCTCCGCCGAGCCAAGTTCTCCAGTCTCCGCCGAGCCAAGTTCTCCAGTCTCCGCCGAGCCAAGTTCTCCAGTCTCCGCCGAGCCAAGTTCTCCAGTCTCCGCCGAGCCAAGTTCTCCAGTCTCCGCCGAGCCAAGTTCTCCAGTCTCCGCCGAGCCAAGTTCTCCAGTCTCCGCCGAGCCAAGTTCTCCAGTCTCCGCCGAGCCAAGTTCTCCAGTCTCCGCCGAGCCAAGTTCTCCAGTCTCCGCCGAGCCAAGTTCTCCAGTCTCCGCCGAGCCAAGTTCTCCAGTCTCCGCCGAGCCAAGTTCTCCAGTCTCCGCCGAGCCAAGTTCTCCAGTCTCCGCCGAGCCAAGTTCTCCAGTCTCCGCCGAGCCAAGTTCTCCAGTCTCCGCCGAGCCAAGTTCTCCAGTCTCCGCCGAGCCAAGTTCTCCAGTCTCCGCCGAGCCAAGTTCTCCAGTCTCCGCCGAGCCAAGTTCTCCAGTCTCCGCCGAGCCAAGTTCTCCAGTCTCCGCCGAGCCAAGTTCTCCAGTCTCCGCCGAGCCAAGTTCTCCAGTCTCCGCCGAGCCAAGTTCTCCCAAGTTCTCCCAAGTTCTCCAGTCTCCGCCGAGCCAAGTTCTCCCAAGTTCTCCCAAGTTCTCCAGTCTCCGCCGAGCCAAGTTCTCCCAAGTTCTCCCAAGTTCTCCAGTCTCCGCCGAGCCAAGTTCTCCCAAGTTCTCCCAAGTTCTCCAGTCTCCGCCGAGCCAAGTTCTCCCAAGTTCTCCCAAGTTCTCCAGTCTCCGCCGAGCCAAGTTCTCCCAAGTTCTCCAGTCTCCGCCGAGCCAAGTTCTCCCAAGTTCTCCAGTCTCCGCCGAGCCAAGTTCTCCCAAGTTCTCCAGTCTCCGCCGAGCCAAGTTCTCCCAAGTTCTCCAGTCTCCGCCGAGCCAAGTTCTCCCAAGTTCTCCAGTCTCCGCCGAGCCAAGTTCTCCCAAGTTCTCCAGTCTCCGCCGAGCCAAGTTCTCCCAAGTTCTCCAGTCTCCGCCGAGCCAAGTTCTCCCAAGTTCTCCAGTCTCCGCCGAGCCAAGTTCTCCCAAGTTCTCCAGTCTCCGCCGAGCCAAGTTCTCCCAAGTTCTCCAGTCTCCGCCGAGCCAAGTTCTCCCAAGTTCTCCAGTCTCCGCCGAGCCAAGTTCTCCCAAGTTCTCCAGTCTCCGCCGAGCCAAGTTCTCTCAAGTTCTCCAGTCTCCGCCGAGCCAAGTTCTCTCAAGTTCTCCAGTCTCCGCCGAGCCAAGTTCTCCCAAGTTCTCCCAAGTTCTCCAGTCTCCGCCGAGCCAAGTTCTCCCAAGTTCTCCCAAGTTCTCCAGTCTCCGCCGAGCCAAGTTCTCCCAAGTTCTCCAGTCTCCGCCGAGCCAAGTTCTCCCAAGTTCTCCAGTCTCCGCCGAGCCAAGTTCTCTCAAGTTCTCCAGTCTCCGCCGAGCCAAGTTCTCTCAAGTTCTCCAGTCTCCGCCGAGCCAAGTTCTCTCAAGTTCTCCAGTCTCCGCCGAGCCAAGTTCTCTCGTCTCCGCCGAGCCAAGTTCTCTCAAGTTCTCCAGTCTCCGCCGAGCCAAGTTCTCTCAAGTTCTCCAGTCTCCGCCGAGCCAAGTTCTCTCAAGTTCTCCAGTCTCCGCCGAGCCAAGTTCTCCCAAGTTCTCCAGTCTCCGCCGAGCCAAGTTCTCCCAAGTTCTCCAGTCTCCGCCGAGCCAAGTTCTCCCAAGTTCTCCAGTCTCCGCCGAGCCAAGTTCTCCCAAGTTCTCCAGTCTCCGCCGAGCCAAGTTCTCCCAAGTTCTCCAGTCTCCGCCGAGCCAAGTTCTCCCAAGTTCTCCAGTCTCCGCCGAGCCAAGTTCTCCCAAGTTCTCCAGTCTCCGCCGAGCCAAGTTCTCCCAAGTTCTCCAGTCTCCGCCGAGCCAAGTTCTCCCAAGTTCTCCAGTCTCCGCCGAGCCAAGTTCTCCCAAGTTCTCCAGTCTCCGCCGAGCCAAGTTCTCCCAAGTTCTCCAGTCTCCGCCGAGCCAAGTTCTCTCAAGTTCTCCAGTCTCCGCCGAGCCAAGTTCTCTCAAGTTCTCCAGTCTCCGCCGAGCCAAGTTCTCCCAAGTTCTCCCAAGTTCTCCAGTCTCCGCCGAGCCAAGTTCTCCCAAGTTCTCCCAAGTTCTCCAGTCTCCGCCGAGCCAAGTTCTCCCAAGTTCTCCAGTCTCCGCCGAGCCAAGTTCTCCCAAGTTCTCCAGTCTCCGCCGAGCCAAGTTCTCTCAAGTTCTCCAGTCTCCGCCGAGCCAAGTTCTCTCAAGTTCTCCAGTCTCCGCCGAGCCAAGTTCTCTCAAGTTCTCCAGTCTCCGCCGAGCCAAGTTCTCTCGTCTCCGCCGAGCCAAGTTCTCTCAAGTTCTCCAGTCTCCGCCGAGCCAAGTTCTCTCAAGTTCTCCAGTCTCCGCCGAGCCAAGTTCTCTCAAGTTCTCCAGTCTCCGCCGAGCCAAGTTCTCCCAAGTTCTCCAGTCTCCGCCGAGCCAAGTTCTCCCAAGTTCTCCAGTCTCCGCCGAGCCAAGTTCTCTCAAGTTCTCCAGTCTCCGCCGAGCCAAGTTCTCTCAAGTTCTCCAGTCTCCGCCGAGCCAAGTTCTCTCAAGTTCTCCAGTCTCCGCCGAGCCAAGTTCTCCCAAGTTCTCCAGTCTCCGCCGAGCCAAGTTCTCCCAAGTTCTCCAGTCTCCGCCGAGCCAAGTTCTCCCAAGTTCTCCAGTCTCCGCCGAGCCAAGTTCTCCCAAGTTCTCCAGTCTCCGCCGAGCCAAGTTCTCCCAAGTTCTCCAGTCTCCGCCGAGCCAAGTTCTCCCAAGTTCTCCAGTCTCCGCCGAGCCAAGTTCTCCCAAGTTCTCCAGTCTCCGCCGAGCCAAGTTCTCCCAAGTTCTCCAGTCTCCGCCGAGCCAAGTTCTCTCAAGTTCTCCAGTCTCCGCCGAGCCAAGTTCTCTCAAGTTCTCCAGTCTCCGCCGAGCCAAGTTCTCTCAAGTTCTCCAGTCTCCGCCGAGCCAAGTTCTCCCAAGTTCTCCCAAGTTCTCCAGTCTCCGCCGAGCCAAGTTCTCCCAAGTTCTCCAGTCTCCGCCGAGCCAAGTTCTCCCAAGTTCTCCAGTCTCCGCCGAGCCAAGTTCTCCCAAGTTCTCCAGTCTCCGCCGAGCCAAGTTCTCTCAAGTTCTCCAGTCTCCGCCGAGCCAAGTTCTCTCAAGTTCTCCAGTCTCCGCCGAGCCAAGTTCTCTCAAGTTCTCCAGTCTCCGCCGAGCCAAGTTCTCTCGTCTCCGCCGAGCCAAGTTCTCTCAAGTTCTCCAGTCTCCGCCGAGCCAAGTTCTCTCAAGTTCTCCAGTCTCCGCCGAGCCAAGTTCTCTCAAGTTCTCCAGTCTCCGCCGAGCCAAGTTCTCCCAAGTTCTCCAGTCTCCGCCGAGCCAAGTTCTCCCAAGTTCTCCAGTCTCCGCCGAGCCAAGTTCTCTCAAGTTCTCCAGTCTCCGCCGAGCCAAGTTCTCTCAAGTTCTCCAGTCTCCGCCGAGCCAAGTTCTCTCAAGTTCTCCAGTCTCCGCCGAGCCAAGTTCTCTCAAGTTCTCCAGTCTCCGCCGAGCCAAGTTCTCTCAAGTTCTCCAGTCTCCGCCGAGCCAAGTTCTCTCAAGTTCTCCAGTCTCCGCCGAGCCAAGTTCTCTCAAGTTCTCCAGTCTCCGCCGAGCCAAGTTCTCTCAAGTTCTCCAGTCTCCGCCGAGCCAAGTTCTCTCAAGTTCTCCAGTCTCCGCCGAGCCAAGTTCTCTCAAGTTCTCCAGTCTCCGCCGAGCCAAGTTCTCTCAAGTTCTCCAGTCTCCGCCGAGCCAAGTTCTCCCAAGTTCTCCAGTCTCCGCCGAGCCAAGTTCTCTCAAGTTCTCCAGTCTCCGCCGAGCCAAGTTCTCTCAAGTTCTCCAGTCTCCGCCGAGCCAAGTTCTCCAGTCTCCGCCGAGCCAAGTTCTCTCAAGTTCTCCAGTCTCCGCCGAGCCAAGTTCTCTCAAGTTCTCCAGTCTCCGCCGAGCCAAGTTCTCCCAAGTTCTCCAGTCTCCGCCGAGCCAAGTTCTCTCAAGTTCTCCAGTCTCCGCCGAGCCAAGTTCTCTCAAGTTCTCCAGTCTCCGCCGAGCCAAGTTCTCTCAAGTTCTCCAGTCTCCGCCGAGCCAAGTTCTCTCAAGTTCTCCAGTCTCCGCCGAGCCAAGTTCTCTCAAGTTCTCCAGTCTCCGCCGAGCCAAGTTCTCTCAAGTTCTCCAGTCTCCGCCGAGCCAAGTTCTCTCAAGTTCTCCAGTCTCCGCCGAGCCAAGTTCTCTCAAGTTCTCCAGTCTCCGCCGAGCCAAGTTCTCTCAAGTTCTCCAGTCTCCGCCGAGCCAAGTTCTCTCAAGTTCTCCAGTCTCCGCCGAGCCAAGTTCTCCAGTCTCCGCCGAGCCAAGTTCTCCCAAGTTCTCCAGTCTCCGCCGAGCCAAGTTCTCCCAAGTTCTCCAGTCTCCGCCGAGCCAAGTTCTCTCAAGTTCTCCAGTCTCCGCCGAGCCAAGTTCTCTCAAGTTCTCCAGTCTCCGCCGAGCCAAGTTCTCTCAAGTTCTCCAGTCTCCGCCGAGCCAAGTTCTCTCAAGTTCTCCAGTCTCCGCCGAGCCAAGTTCTCTCAAGTTCTCCAGTCTCCGCCGAGCCAAGTTCTCTCAAGTTCTCCAGTCTCCGCCGAGCCAAGTTCTCTCAAGTTCTCCAGTCTCCGCCGAGCCAAGTTCTCTCAAGTTCTCCAGTCTCCGCCGAGCCAAGTTCTCCAGTCTCCGCCGAGCCAAGTTCTCTCAAGTTCTCCAGTCTCCGCCGAGCCAAGTTCTCTCAAGTTCTCCAGTCTCCGCCGAGCCAAGTTCTCTCAAGTTCTCCAGTCTCCGCCGAGCCAAGTTCTCTCAAGTTCTCCAGTCTCCGCCGAGCCAAGTTCTCTCAAGTTCTCCAGTCTCCGCCGAGCCAAGTTCTCTCAAGTTCTCCAGTCTCCGCCGAGCCAAGTTCTCTCAAGTTCTCCAGTCTCCGCCGAGCCAAGTTCTCTCAAGTTCTCCAGTCTCCGCCGAGCCAAGTTCTCTCAAGTTCTCCAGTCTCCGCCGAGCCAAGTTCTCTCAAGTTCTCCAGTCTCCGCCGAGCCAAGTTCTCTCAAGTTCTCCAGTCTCCGCCGAGCCAAGTTCTCTCAAGTTCTCCAGTCTCCGCCGAGCCAAGTTCTCTCAAGTTCTCCAGTCTCCGCCGAGCCAAGTTCTCTCAAGTTCTCCAGTCTCCGCCGAGCCAAGTTCTCTCAAGTTCTCCAGTCTCCGCCGAGCCAAGTTCTCTCAAGTTCTCCAGTCTCCGCCGAGCCAAGTTCTCTCAAGTTCTCCAGTCTCCGCCGAGCCAAGTTCTCTCAAGTTCTCCAGTCTCCGCCGAGCCAAGTTCTCTCAAGTTCTCCAGTCTCCGCCGAGCCAAGTTCTCTCAAGTTCTCCAGTCTCCGCCGAGCCAAGTTCTCTCAAGTTCTCCAGTCTCCGCCGAGCCAAGTTCTCTCAAGTTCTCCAGTCTCCGCCGAGCCAAGTTCTCTCAAGTTCTCCAGTCCCCGCCGAGCCAAGTTCTCTCAAGTTCTCCAGTCCCCGCCGAGCCAAGTTCTCTCAAGTTCTCCAGTCTCCGCCGCCTGCCAGCCGCTCCAGCCGCCGAACCAACTGCTCCTATGAACTGTGTTTTTGAAACCTCCAGCCCAAAGACTGTTTCCCCTCCCTGCCTCCCTCTCCCGCCTCCGTCCATATGTCTCAGCACTGAACCTTCACCTCAAGCCCCCTCGCCCAGATCTCCACCTCGGACCTCTGGGCGATTACCTTCACCCCGGCTCCAACCTCCCTCTGCTCCACCGTTGTCCAGCAGTCCACCAGTGTCACCAGTCTCCATCCTGCCCCCGTTCACACCTTGTTCCTTCGTCGGCCTGCCCTCACTTCTGGACTGCACTCCTCCGTCTTCGCTCCGTCCCTCCATCCCTCGTTTCCAGTTGGCTTCCTCACTCCCCCTGGTGTTCACTTTGTTGTCTGTCGTCTGTGTTCAACTGCGGCCTTCTGGAGCACCGGCTGCGCTTCGGTCGGCGGAGCCGCTGGTTCCGCCATCTCCCGCCGGTCCTTCAGCGCCGCCTGGGCACTACGGCATGAAGCCTTCGGTCCCTGACCCGCCATGGCGGCCTGCTGCACCTGACCCGCCATGGCGGCCTGCTGCACCTGACCCGCCATGTCTGCCCGCTGCACCTGACCCGCCATGTCTGCCCGCTGCACCTGACCCGCCATGTCTTCCCGCTGCATGTCTGCCCGCTGCACCTGACCCGCCATGGCTGCCCGCTGCACCTGACCCGCCATGGCTGCCTTCAGCCCCTGACCCGCCATGGCTGCCCACGGCTCCTGACCCGCCATGGCTGCCCACGGCTCCTGACCCCCCATGGCCGCCTTCGGCTCCTGATCCACCATGGCTGCCTACGGCTCCTGACCCGCCATGGTTTTTGGACCTGCCCTGGAGACCTCCACTCCAGTCTACTCCTCCCCCTGCTCCGGTTTGAGGTCTCCAGGGCGCCCGCCCCCCTCCCGGTTGTTACATCTACGGCGCGAGGACGCGCCTACCGGGAGGGGGAGGTACTGTTACAGATCCCTTGTTTCCCTGGACTCCATTTCCCAGAATCCTCCTGTTCTCCTCACCTGCACACACTTCCCTCGTCAGCTCCTCATCGTCACTCATCACCTGCACCTGGACTCTATTGTCAGCACTCCCCATATATTGCACTCACTCCCTTCACTCCTCGTCCGTTCTCTGTTTATGTTACCGTATGTTGGATGTACTCTGCCTTTGTTCATTAAAGTATTGTTTGATTGTGGAAATCCGTATCAGCCTCATCTCTACACCAGCATCCGTAACAGTAACAATACATGTGTATATTTTTGTAATTGTCCATACATGATCTACAAAACTACCCCTTGCTCAGATTGCTAAATGGCATATTTTAGTAGCTAATCTGGGCCCGGTTTTTCAAAAGGTTTAATCCGGATAAAATTGATCCGGATTTAGTAACCCTTTTTTGCGATCAGTGATCACGTAATCCAGCTTACTTTTGGAGCCAGTTTTTTAAAGCAACATCGGATTGGATCAATCTGATCCGGATAGGAACTTTTCAGGATCACCAAATCTGGATTTCCAGTGCTCTACGGAGGCCCTAAAGGGACATGTTGATAGAAAGAATATGGGTTTTGAATTAAATATATTTTTGTTGGATATTTACAGCTGTTTAGGGATTGTTTTATGGCACCAAAATTTATTTTTACTTTAGAGTAGGTTACCGAAAGGCTAAATAATGTCTGCATTAAATGTATTACTTTAACAGTTAAACTAATCAACAGCAAGATAAAAATGTGTAAGTATATTACATGATAAAAATGTTGTATTTTTTGACTAGTTTTAAAGTTTTACTACATTTTCCTCCTGGAATACACCTTGAAATCCTACCCCCTGTTCGGATCAGGATAATCCTGTTTTTTTGGATCAAAGTGATCCAAATCCTACAAAAAAGTTCTGAAAAACCCAAACTAAAGGTTTGATCCGGATCAAAACCAAGACTGGATTACGTGATCTAATCCGATTATGTAATCCGTTTTTTTCTTTTGAAAATCACATTTTCAAGATTTGATCTAATCCGTTAACCAAAATCCTAGTGGATTACTTTTGAAAAACCGGGCCCTGGTGCTAATGCTCGCCGTAACCCTGGTTCCCAGTCTGATAGCGCCATCTTGTGGTGAACACTATACGTTACAGTCTAGACTCTAATGGCAGACTCATATTAAATACAATTGCTGTGTATTAGCAGAGGTATTTAGAAGAGTATTATAATATAGAATTTATTTGCAGGCCTAATATTTACCTATAAAGATGAATCTCAGACTAAATATAAATAAATAAATAAATAAATAAATACTCACTTCTTGTGTTAACCTATGCTTAAAAAAAACGTTTTCCTATTAATCAGATGTCCCTCACACTAATTCAGTAATTGCAAATATAAAAGTTACATAAAATCTAAAAAAAAAATAAAAATAAAAATACAAATAATAATAATAATAATAATAATAATGTACAGGGTTGTGTTTTTTTTTTTGTTTTTTTTTGGCCCAAATTGGCCACTGCTCTAAATCTAGTGAATAAATCTAGAGCACATGGCATGCATGATAGAAATCATGAATAATGTTGAAATAACAAAGATAATTTTCACAAGTAATAGTTTTCTATCTTTAATTGATGTAACAGGTTTGAGTCGTTAAGCTTGACAAACACAATTTCACAACATAATTTAGTTATAATTATTAAAGAAGGTGGTAACTTGCCTGTGTCTGCTCACAATGTTGTTCAGAAGACTTATATGATGTCACTTCCTATTAATGATGTCACAGAAGTATCAGTTCATTATGGGGTTGAGGGGTTACTGAGGTACGGAACTACATAATGTGATTTTAATGAATAATCATGAATTTACTAAGAAAAAAAACAAAACAACAACAACAAAAAAAAAAAAAAAAACACTGCAGCAAAAAAGCACAGATGGATATGTATGGGAATGGTATGGACTTTTTTCTCATTTTATTATTCATATCCCAAGTGCACTTTCACAGAAGGCCTTGAAGGACATGACAAAATAGGCGGTGTCAACTAAAAAAAATAATTTCTAATATGAAGATAAAATGTATGTCATGTTTTTAAACATTATTAAAGGAGACATTTCAATTAATACAAAAAGCTTTTAAAAATATAGGCTATTTTGTTGACCCAATAGATAAAATAGATAAAATACACCGAAAAAGGTCAGAGGGACTCAAATTGTACCGGTTTCGTGGAATGACTCATGAGTATATTGTTTTATAATTTATCTTTGTAATTGTATTATCTTTATTTTGATTTTGTTCTGTGCACTGGAAGCTTCACCAGGACAATCAAATAAATTACACTAGGCCTTTTTATTTTCGGTGGGCTTGTTCTTTACTATGTTCTAAATACAACATACAAAATGACAAATTATTGTTTCTTTGCCAGCTTGGTGTGTAACAATTAATATAACGGGAAGATGAATGTTTGTGGTTTATTTTTTTGGCACAGCGAATCAGCTCTTATTAGCGCAGCGCGCGCCTGACGCATACATTTCCGCATTACTTTTTTAAAGCGACTTTATGGATTGGTGGAACACTTCTTAAAACCAGTCGACTACTTTTTAACTTTTATATCATGTTTTATCATTCTAATGGTGCTCCTGGAGAAGATATATAACCACAAGCGTCGATAACTGGACTATATTATGTAGTGTTTGGTTGGAAACTGTGAATTTAGCGGATTCAGATATTGTTAGGCTGGTCCGGCTAGTTAGCAAAGCTATCACTTGAGCCGGGCGGTGTTTGCGCTGAATAAAGCCATGGCAGATGCCAACAATGGAGAGAGGACAGACGAAAACGAGTTGAAGGGGGCAACAGGTGGTGAAGGTAAGATGAGGTACAACTTTTAAACGAATTAGACTGACTTCTGTGAATTAGCCATCCATTTCCAGTCTTTACACTCGACGTGACGTCACACGGTGACTTAAGACTCTTCCTTCTGAAAATCTTCATGCTAAACTGAACGAATATTGTTGATTTATATATATGATGATTTTCAGTTAAATGGGTTCATTGTATTTCGTGTTTAGCGTTTTGTTTAAATTTATTATGGAACTTTCTTTTTATTTATTTATTTTTATTACCAGTCAGATTATGATCAATAAGCATAATGAGCAAGAAACTGACAATTATTGCTTGTATATCAAAATAAAAAATTTTTTTTAAGGGACCTCCTCTGATGTCATACCGAATTGTGTGACGTATACGTGCGGGGCGTGTTTGGGTTTTTCTGCCCTGTCAAAAATAGTGGTGACTCGAATGTTTTCAGTCTAGTCACTTCTGAATTTGTTCAGTGACCCTCCTTTTTTACACCAACAAGTAAGTAGATGGCAACAAACATACAATCTCATTTTGTGTTTTGAATCAATCTTTGGGGGTTGTCTATACAAACACATTCCCCTTAACACTGCATGTTTTCCCAGGTCTTCTAACACACCTGATTCAGATCATCATCTCATTAGTCGAGACTCCAAGACCTGAAATGAGTGTGTCGGGCAAATGTGCAGTGCTGGGGAGGCTCCAGCCAGGAATGTGTTTGGGAACCCCTGGTCTATACTACCAATAGTGAAAGAATCAGAATTGACTGTTAATTAATTAACTTTTTACAAAAAAAAATATATTTTTATGCTTTTATTTATTTTTTGGTTCTCGACCAGCAAACATCCAAGATGCTTTATACAAATACAAGACAAAACAAGCATTAAATTAAGCTAACACTACTCAAAATCATGATATTTCTCATTTTAATCCACCTCCAAACAAATGTGACCCTGGAGCACAAAACCAGTCATATGGGTCAATGTTTTGAAATTGAGATTTATACAGGTGCTGGTCATATAATAAGAATATCGTGAAAAAGTTAATTTTTTTTTGGAAATTATTAAAAAAAAAAATGAAACTTTCATTTAAACTAGATTCCTTACATGTAAAGTAAAACATTTCAAAAGTTTTTTTTTTTTATTTTTTTTAAATTTGTTGATTAGAGCGTACAGCTAATAAAAGTCCAAAATCCAGTATCTCAAAATATTAGAATATTTACATTTGAGTTTCATTAAATGACCATCCCTACAGTATAAATTAATATTAAATCTCTTGTTCTTTGAAACCACACTAATGGGGAAGACTGCTGACTTGGCAATGGTCCAGGAGACAATCACTGACACCCTCCACAAAGAACGTAAGTCACAGATGGTCATTACTGAATGTGGTGGCTGTTTACAGAGTGATGTATTAAAGCATATTAAATGCAAAGTTGACTAGAAGGAAGAAATTGGGTAGGCAAAGGTACACAAGCAACAGGGATGACCGCAAGCTTGAGAATACTGTCAAGTAAAGCCGATTCAAACACTTGGGAGAGCTTCACAATGAGTCGAATGAAGCCGGAGTCAGCGCATCAAGAGTCACCACACTCAGACATCTTCAGGAAAAGGACTACCAAGCCACTTCTGAAACAGAAACAACATCAGAAGCATCTTACCTGGGCTAAAGAGAAAAAGAACTGGACAGTGAACAGTGGTCGAAAGTCCTCTTTTCAGATAAAAGTAAATTTTGCATTTCATGTTGAAATCATGGTCCCAGAGTCTGAAGGAAGACTGGAGAGGCACAGAATCCAAGCTGCTTGAAGTCTAGTGGGAAGTTTCTGAAGTTAGTAATGATTTGGGGGGCCGTGACATCTGCTGGTGTTGGACCATTGTGTTTTATCAAGTGCAAAGTCAATGCAGCCATCTTCCAGGAGATTTTGGAGCACTTTTGCTGACAAGCTTTATGGAGATGCTGATTTCCTTTTCCAGCAGGACTTTAGCACCTGCCCACAGTGCAAAAACAACTTCCAAGTAGTTTGTTGACCATGATATTACTGTATTTTATTGGCCAGCCAACATGCCTGACCCCTGAATCTAGGGGGTATTTTCAAGAGAAGGATGAGAAACAGTCGATCCAAAAATATACAGATGATCTGAAGGCTCAATAGTGCCACAGGCTAATCACTTCCATGCCACACTTCACTGGTGCTGTAATTTGTGCTAGGAGCAAGTCATTTGCTGTAATATGTGCTGCTGACCAAGTATTGAGTGTACAAATGAACATACTTTAAAGAACTTGAACTTTTCTGTTTTGAAAATCCATTTTTTGATTGATCTTAGGAAATATTCTAATATTTTGAGATACTGGATTTTGGACTTTCATGAGCTGTACACTCTAATCATCAAAATAAAAAATAAAAAAAACTTTTGAAATGGTTTACTTTATATGTAGGAAATCTAGAATATATGAAAGTTTAATTTTTAACAAAAATTTACAATTAAAAAATGAACTTTTTCACGATGTTCTAATTATATGACCAGCACCTGTATATCATCTGCAAGCTGGATAAATAGTGTATGGTTTGTTAGGACAAGATAGTTGGAGATGCAACTATTTGAACATCAGGAATCTGAGGGTGCAAAAAAAAATCAAAATATTGAGAAAATCACCTTTTAAAGTTGTCTAAAGGAAGTCCTTAGCAATGCATATCCACTCACAAAAATGCATTTTTGATATATTTACGGTTGAAAATATTTTGTAAATTTCCTTGGAACATGATCTTTACTTAATATCCTAATGATTTTTGGCATTTAAAATCAATCATACAATGCTTTGTTGGCTATTGCTACAAAGATACCTGTGCGACTTATGGTCACAAATGTTTTTTTTTTTTTTTTTTCTCTATAAAAAACAAAACAAAACAAAAAACAGGATTTCCACTATCTAAAAAAAGTCTGAAAATAAAATCTTATAACTCCATTGGTCAGTTTTATTTAACAGAATTCTAGATATGTTAAGCTTTAAAATATTTTATCTCATAGAAAGTTGTTGGCCGTAATCCTTATCCAGTAAATCATGAATGACTGGAAACGTCACGAACATCACCTTCGAATATTGTTGCGGACTTTTTGGAGTCAAAAAGTTTGAGAACCACTGGTCCGATATGGTCTTGTCGTATTGGTTGTGAATTACATAAATCATGTAAATGATAGCCTATATTTTCAATTAAGAATCTGCCGTTTTGCATCACTGGATTTTTCTGCCAGTTGTTTAACATTTCTGTTGTAAAATATTAAATGTTTTTAATGTTTTAATGTTTTAAATATTAAAAATGTTATTAAATATTAAATGTTTACTTATATCTTGCCTCACACTCTTTCACTGTTAAAATTGAAGCATTGTGTTGGGCAAGACCACTCCAAACGCCTCAAAGTGCGTGTTAGAAATCAGTAATCGTGAGAGAACATTGTGCTTGGTACATTTTTCGTCTTCAAACCAAACTTGTGTCTTGAGCAGGCAAAGTTTAAATCCCGTCTGGCCAGCGCGCTTCCCATAATGTTCACGCATTAGGTCAGTACAGTAGGTCAGTCTTTTGCAACTGGAAGTGGTCGAAAGTGAACGTTTTAGACTCCGTTTAACATCATCCACTTGTGATCCGATTGACCAAAGGGTGTAAACGGAGCCTAAGAAATTCTAGAAAGACTGTTGAGGCATCATAAGCATTCTACCCACAAAGCAGATCTTATCAAATATTCATGAAAAGGTTTCATTCCTTCACTTGATCCAACCAATCATATGCTCCTTCACATCTCATACTCGAATGCTATAGAACGCATACTTGGAACACTTTTAGACCAGGCCGTAGTCTCAACATTAAAGGTGAATGATGCAACATAATGCCAGCAGGGGTCACTCATACTTTATATTTATATATAAATAATAAACAGTTTTGCTGAAATACACAATTCATGGAAGTGTAGTGGCGCAGCTGTACTGATGTAACGAGGTCACGTGTTTGTGTGTAGAGTGATTTACAACAGCTTCGAACACTATATCAGAATCAAGGACCTGAACTATCTGATTTATGATGGGTCTTTAGACATGAAACTATAAAAATACATCTAACAATACAGTAATATAGTAGAAACTATAGTGCAGTATTATAGTAAATTGGTGGGTCATATTATAGAGTCTGTAGCATCTAAGATTGAAAACACCTGTTTTAAACTACTAATCATTCAATTTCTTTGCAAACAAAATACCCACTACGACAAATTCACATTCAGACCCTAATGACATCAAGAAAAAGGGCCAATATGCCCTTAAAACAAGGCTATTATTTGAAATGAAAATGTTAACTTTAAAGCTATTTGAGATGAGATTAAACCAAACTTTACCCAAGGAGTTGACTAGAAGACAGGAAAACAGAAATGAGAATAAATATGTTGGAACTTTGGCTACACCACAAACCTGTGGCATGACCTGATAAACCAGCTAATATCAAAACAGGAAGTTGGGAGGTCATTGTTCACCACATTTATAATACCCTCTCACCCCATTATCACGCCCAGTTATACAAAGATTGCTTCCTGTACTTTGACCTTGTTTCCTATTTAAAATGCTCCAGTGTTAACTCGCATAAACTCAATTTAATATTTTTCTCCCCCTTATTTGCAGATGTCATGGATGATGTAATCCTTGAGCAGGGTGCTGTTCTGCTAAGAGGGTAAACTCATGTAATCCTCAAGTTTATATAGGCCATCTGCTGTACATGTTATATTTTATGAATTTGTGTGAATTAATGCATCTCTCTTTCATGAAGGTATATTATCGAACGAGTTACTGTAGAGGATCCATCCATGCATGTGAGCCATGAAGATCTGGGAGGAAGTCCTCAGGATGGAGATGATCCTCAAATCAAAGAGGTTGTAGGTCAGCTTTTGAAGATAGCCGATGACCTTAACAAGAATGCTGAGCTTCAACAGTATGTTTTTAATTTTGTTTCAGCTCATTTGTCTCTTTTTTTTTTTTTTTTTTTTTTTGAATATAAGTGTTTTGTGATGGGAGACAAGTACACAACTTCAGTGTCTAATCCAGTGGTTTTGACTCGAAGGCCCCCTCTTTTCCACCAAAATATTCAAAAGCCTATAATATAAGCTATAACAGGATCTTAATTCCAGTCCTGGCTTAATATAACCAAATTATCTTTATTGTCATTGAACATTGCAGCAGACATTTATTATGCGGTTTATCTTCCGACCTGTAATTATGACAAATCTGTTTTTAAGCTTCTTTTTATTAACAGAAACTGGCTTCAATATATGAAATTAAACACGGTTATATTTTTGATTCCAGAGTTTACAAGAACTGTTCTTTACTAAAACAACAGTTGTTGATATTTCTTTTAAAGGGATAGTTCACACTAAAATGAAAAATGAAGTCATAAATTACTTACTCTGGTGGTGTTCTAATGGCGCCTTCTTTCTTTTATGAACCACAAAAGAAGAATAAAAAAAAAAAAAAATGAATGAAATTTAACATTTAACGAAAATTCTGACCTTGGCATTGGTCTTCAGTGCATGGCTACATGATGTGCGCATTCGTAAGACTCTCTTTTAGCACCGCAGTTCACTCCGTCTCACCCAGAAAAAGCACACAAGTTGTAAGAAATCAAGATTAACAAAAGCGCAACATGAAATACAATGTCTAGAAATCCCAAAAAAGTATCCGTGTACTTTCTTTACTGAGTTAAATGTCTCCCGACCGGAACTCCATTTGTCTGATGAGTCAGAATGACAGAATGAGGATAGTCAGTAACGGTGTTCAGCCTTACATTGTTCAAACCGGAGTTTGCATGTGCCGTCATGTTGTGCAAATCCAGCGTTGAATTGACCCTCGTTTGTGAAGCAGTCCGGCGTAAAATGACGGCATGGCAACAACACTCTACTACAACAACTCATCCTCTTCTCTAAAGCAGCCCAACATGGCCACGCCCCCTTTGTTGCATGATCTCGGGGGTGGAGTTTATGTAAAATTTAGGGTTTGTGATGTCACTAACCTCGAAAAAAGCTTGTTGTAGTCCCTACCAGCCATTTGTTGTCGTCCTTTAAAAAGCAATTTCTGTAAAAGAAAATATCTCCCTTTGTATTGATCTTTGAGTATTGTAGCTTTGCAGATGTTTATGCTCAAACAGCAACATTACACACTAACTAAAGTTAAAAAAGTGAAATCATAATCAACCACCCATTTAAACTGTAAACAATCATTGAAAGGCTCACTCTATGAACACAATACTAAGTTTTTTTTGTTTTTTTTTTAAACTTGGTACAATAAGATGACATTATTTTCCTTTAACCATCAAACATTAAAAGGACATTTAAAGTTTAAAAGCATCAACAAGGTACATTAAACAGACCATGAATAATCCAAAAGTGTGATTTTTTTTTTTTTTTTTTTTTTTTTTTCCACAGCAATAATGGATGGGTTAAATATCACTTTAGTAATGTATATCTGTATTATGTAACATACGCAGGGTTCCCACGCACCTTGAAAGTACTTGGATTTCAGACACATGAATTCAAGGCCTGAAAAGTACTTGAAAACAAATATTGGTCCTTGAAAGTGCTTGAATTAAATTTTGAAATAAATTTTGTGAAAATTTATTTTAAGATGCCCCTCTTAGTCCTAGTATATATGTTTTGGAATATTGTTTTACAATCAGTTACTGAGTGTTTTCCATTGCGGTACTTTCCCTTGCTTGTTATTAGGCAGGGTTTGGACATTTGAGCTGTGACACTTGCTGTGTCTAAAATGAACATTCTGATAGGTGTGTGCAATTTTGATCGTGGACGATTAAAGGGTCTCCACGATCTGCTTTTGAAGAAATATTGTTTTCTGTCAGTTGCAGTCTTGGCGCCGTCTCACCATACTGTGTAGTACAAAGCTACATACATTCACATCACATGTTAACACAACGGTAGAGTTATACTCGCGGACCACTGCAGTTATTCACGATCACAAAAGTTTATTATTTGAATGCTTTTTAAAACCTTGCCGTTTTTATCTGCGTGCTGATCTGACACATGCTTTTCTGAGTGGATACACCTGGCGCACACACACTCTAAAACCCTGTCAAACACTGCATTTACTGGACAGAGTTATCATTCGCATCTTACTCTGCTAATACTGTCAGTACACACAAGGTTTACACCATCGGTTAAATGTAAAGTTAAAGTAAACAGTTGAGAGAAAATCGGATGTGTATCAATATATTAAATGCACGCAAGAGCCTTAAAGGGACAGACAACACATGCTGCGACATATCCTTAAAGGGATAGTTCAACCAAAAATGAAAATTTTGTCATTCTAAAGTTCATCCAAATCTGTATTAATTTGTCTTGTGCTGAACACAAAAGAACATATTTTGAAGAACGTGTAACCAAACATTTTCTAGTACCCACTGACATCCATAGTATTTTCTTTCCTACTATGAAACTCACTGGGGACCAGCTGTTTGGTTACCCACATTCTTCAAAAAAACTTTTATGTTCAACAGAAGAAATGTATTCGGGTTTTAAACAACTTCTACGGTGAGTAAATAATGACAGAATTTCCTTTTTTTTTTTTTTTTCAATTTCTTTAATACAATAGCTTTAACAAGAAACTCATAAGAATTGTGATATATAAATTGCAATTCTGATTTTTTTTTTTTTTTCTCGGATGTGTTCATTTATATCTCTCAATTCTGACTTTCTTTTCTCAGAATTGCAAGCTTATATAAGATGTTTTATTAACAAAGTTCGGGAGGAGCAAGTTCAGATAATTAACCTAATTAGCACAGGTGGAGAGCATTCAGTTAATCAACTCAACCAAATAACAAGAGGTATAAATACAGCAGTACTCTGGGTTTGAGCCAAAATTTCAAGCTCGGAGCCCTCTCCCCGGACAGCACGCCAAATACGCATAACTTTACTGTATTTAATTGTGTATATTCTGACTTTAAGCCACAATTACGATGCATATAATCCTTTTTTTCAATTGCAAAATGTATTTTTATAATATTCTTTATATTAAGTTTTTACTCAAGTAATGATTCATAAAAAATTGAAAACCAAAATTGGCATGGAATAATTGTTAACATTAGGGATAAGAAAGCTGCAAACAGTTTTAATATATTTCCAAAATTAATGTACAAATGTACTGTTCCTCTTCCGGGTTAAAATGGATGCAAATGCAATAGGATGATTAAAATGTTAAGTACTGTAAGAAGTCTTTCATGACGCTCCATATGTGATGTAAATTTGATAGGTGCTTGATATAAAATAAATGGTGCTTGAAAAAGTCCTTTAATCTGGTGTTCGTGAAAGAGTGGGAACCCTGCATACGTTGCCTTAATCAAAAATGTTCATTAACTTTACGTTAACTGCGTGATGGAGGAGAAAAACAAGAGATTCTTCGTGCATTCCAGTGAATTTTTTATGGGATGTCATAAATTAAATCGGGAAAACAGACAACAAATGTGCAGTGTCTTTTTTCATACTATTACAGTAGAATGCAAAGGGAAAAAAGAAAGTAATCATGAGGAAAAGATTGCAGCAACTGAAAAGAGCTCTTACCATAGATATTCTTGTTATAACATGTCACATTAAATTACTAAGCATTAAGTCATTTTCCTGATGTCTGAAAATATACATGAAGGAAAATGGACAGCTCATTCAGTCAAACTGACGGATAAGATTTATTTGTTATGCAACCTCATGATTTGTTTCAGTCTTTCTGAATGGAAGTTCCACAAACTGGAAGTGCCACCCATAACTCAAAACACAGTAGGCTCGTCAGGAATAAGGAATAATAACACTTGTCCCAAGGGATCATTCTGTGATACTTTTGCATGATGAGCACAAGCAGGACATTTAAAAAAAAATCTTCTCTTGTGGTCCATAAAAGAAACAAGGGCATACGGCATTAGAACAACACCGGGGTGAATAAATGATGACTTAATTTTCATTTTAGGGTGAACTATCCCTTTAAAAATACTTATATACTAATTATGACTACCTATAATATTATTAGTAATTTTACACATGGCATTTTCTCTTAAAAGAGATCATTCTGTTTGTTCCACCATTTACATTGAAAAACAGGTACTTGTCCATACAGATGCTATTTTATTCAAAAAGTTGTGATTGTAGAGTTTGGGAACCCTATAACATAAGTACACTTTTTTTTTTTTTTTTCTCCCTCTCACAGTCTCATCAGCACTGTTCAAGCAAACTGCGCTCAGGACGTCTTCATGACGGTGGCCAGGAGCATCTTTGAGGATGGCATCAACTGGGGACGCGTGGTGGCACTGTTTCACCTCGCGTATAGGCTCATTTACCAGGTAAAACTGTCATTTCGCCTTTTATTTCAAAACAGCATTGTGGTATTCATGATTAAATCAGTGATTAAACTTTCAATCATTTTAAATGTGAATTCTCCAATCAAAGGGTCTATGGCATTGCATTAAGAAAATAAAATAATAAAAAAAAAACCCACTCCATTACTGCAAAGTCTTCATAATTGTTAATGAAAATCAGATTTATTGAAGAGTTAGTTCACCCAAAAATGAAACCCGTAAGACGTTATTTTTTTAATAAAATCTGAGAGATTTCTGTTCCTCAATTCCTCTTCACCCAAAACTCTGAGAGTTCAAAATGTTCATAAAGAGATCGTAAAATAAATCCGTTTGAATTGAATGGTTTAATCCAAAGTCTTATAAAGAGACACAGTCACTTTATATGAACAGATTTAATTTAGGCTTTTATTCACATATAAACATTGATCAGTGAATGTACACAGAGCCCTCAAATAGGGTAAACAGAAGCTCAACTGTTTGACGCGCAAGAACCAATGAGGTTCATTCTTGTGCGTCATGGCAGCAAATTCGAGGTTCCCCAAGAACCAATGAGGTTCATTCTCACGCATCATGGCAGCAAATTTGAGGTTCCCCAAAAACCAATGAGGTTCATTCTTGTGCGTCATGGCAGCAAATTTGAGGTTCCCCAAGAACCAATGAGGTTCATTCTCGTGTTACGCAGCACGTTTGAGCTTCTGCAAGAACCAATGAGGTTCATTCTTGTGCATCATGGCAGCAAATTTTAGGTTCCTCAAAAACCAATGAGGTTCATTCTCACGCATCATGGCAGCAAATTTGAGCTTCCGCAAGAACCAATGAGGTTCATTCTTGTGTGTCATGGCAGCAAATTTGAGCTTCCGCAAGAACCAATGAGGTTCATTCTTGCGTGTCACGGCAGCAAATTTGAGCTTCCGCAAGAACCAATGAGGTTCATTCTTGCGTGTCACGGCAGCAAATTTGAGCTTCCGCAAGAACCAATGAGGTTCATTCTCGTACGTCACGGCAGCAAATTTGAGCTTCCCCAAAAACCAATGAGGTTCATTCTCGTGTTATGCAGCACGTTTGAGCTTCTGCAAGAACCAATGAGGTTCATTCTTGCGTGTCACGGCAGCAAATTTGAGGTTCCCCAAAAACCAATGAGGTTTGTTTTTGCGCATCAAGCAAGCATTTTGAGCTTCCGTTTACCATATTTGAGTGCTCTATGTATGTTCATTGATCAGTGTTTATATAATAAAATTATCTTTTATATAAATAATATAAGATAATTAAATCTGTTCATCATTGTGGCGGGCAGGACAGGGCTGAGAACCGTGAGAGCAGAGTGAGGCCGGTGGCACGAATGTTAATAAGCAGTGCCTGCATGGCGTACCGGTATCAAATTACTCACGGAGAAGTTCGGAAGGATGAAAAGAGAAGCGAGGACAGTGAAGGACGAGAGAGGACCAGTGTTGAACTTTACCAATGTTATGAGGTATGTTGATATGGGAAGAAGGTCATTAACACTCGTTCCACCGTCCTCGCTCCGCTCTCACGGCTCTCGGCCCCGTCCTGCCCACCTCAGTCATATAAAGTGATCATATGGATTTATTTTACAATTATCAGCATTTTGGGTGAATAAACTTTCAATGGAGGGACAGAAATCTTTCAGATTTCCTTAAAAATATCTTTGAGTTTCAAAAATGAACAAAAGTCTTATGGGTGTTGAATGACATGAGAGTGAGTAATTGATGAAAGAATTTAAATTTTTTTGGCAAACTAACCCTTTAAAGATGTGTATTCTTTTGGATAATACAGATGTATAAAAACATGATTACTTTTCATTCCTCTAGGCTCTGACTCAGAACCACTTTGAAATTATCAAGAGGATCATTAGCTGGGTTTTACAGTTTATCAAGGAAAACATTTCTGCCTGGATCAGACAGCAAGGAGGATGGGTAAGTTGCTGTTTTTGTGTGTTGTCTGGCCACCCATGTGGAGCCACACAGGTCGAGCCAGACATGGGCCACCACACACAGAGACACTCACCCACTCGAGCCAGGAAGTACATGAGCACAAACCCAGACACATCCTGTCTAGGAATACCCAGACACAGAAACCCACTGACCCAGAATGGCACACAGCTAGGTAGCAGTGATCTGATTCTTACACCTCTTTATCTGGAAAATTTATATCAAGAATCTAATTTTGCATCTCGTCTCTTGATGTTATCATACATCAGTAAGATGCGGTTTGCATGTGCGCTACAGAGCCTCCACTGGGCTGGCTGCATTTCCTGGGGCCACTCAAGTTTAATAGCACACATATGATCATAAAGGCAGCAGAATGTGGGGTGCTGGGTTTAGACTTCAAACACTTGGGCGTCATGGAGCACACTATGGCCCCGAGAACTGCCATACACTGAACATGTGACAGTATTTACAGTGCACTAAGCAGCATGAGCCTGAAGAATGCAAACCCAGGGAGGGAGGAGATATGACGCTTGTATGCTTGACCCTCATTTTCGGGGATTTAAGGAGGATCAGGCACCTGCTGTTTATAGTATTTTAGAGATTGAAGCACAGGGGAATGTGCCACCAATCTTACAATTCAATCAGTGTAGTAACATGTCTACTTAATAACTTGACATTATTTTTTTGACTGTATAGCCAGTGGAGAACCGCCCCCCTGGTTTCTCCCAAGGTTTTTTTTCCCCCATTATCCAAGTTTTTCATTCCTTGTCACAATTGCTTTTGGCTTGCACACTAGGGAATTTACCCATGGCAGTGATACACATTACCAAATATAAATTAGGCTTGTCACTACACCAAATTGCTATAAATTGAACCAAGCCTTATAGATTTTATAATCCTCAATATAACAATTTTTTTGATCGTACGATTTCTTTTAAATCTGTGCACGATTCAAAAACTGCTGATAGTGACACGCTAAAATATATAGATTTAAATGTGTACATGTATTTAAATGGAATGAAATATAATGGACTGCATGGACAAAAAAATTGTTTATTGGGACAGAATAGATAAAGGTGAAGTATGTTAAAATACATTATCTTAACCCAGTTTATTGTTCATTGACTACTATTAGTATGCCATTCGTGGGGTTTTCTCCCCCAAAAGTGTAAAAATGGAGTCTCCCAGGCACCATCAACACCACACAGATCTGTCAATCACTTTTCAGCTTAACCAATAGCAAGAGTTTGGGGCGTGGCTACTGTAGCAGGCGGAGCCAGAGGGTGTTTGACCTGTTGCATGGGACAAAACATTCAGTGCAAGCCAAAATGTGCTGCATTTAGACCATCAAAGACTGAACATGTCATGAACGCATCAAAGCAATCGGTGCATTGCAATGCTACACGCTATAATGGACACAATACCATCATGCACCCATTCAGAAAGACAAATGTTCCAGTTTATAATGTTTACTTGTCTCCAGTGTCAACAGACTCAAACAGTTGTGGCGTGTCATGTTAAAAATATGCCGTTGCAGATACTTCGAATGGATTTATTATAAGCGAGACTGTCACATTCGTTCTAGACAATGTTCTTCAACTCAATTGCTTACTCATGACCATAGACTGTAAAAAAAAAATATGGACGAAGCACTTCCACTCACTTTCATTGTAGAAAAGTGAAGCCGCCAATGTCCCCATATGTCCTGATTCAGGACCCGATTCTGCGCAGCAGTGAGCATGAAGTGGAGCCGCGTGCTATCAAGGCCCCCGCACACACTCCCGAAAAATCGTTTAGTACAGTTAACTGGAGAGTAACTCATTCTGTTGGAGTAAAATAAACATGGAAATGTAGAAATTAAAGCTCCAATTTCATCCTGAAAATCCAGAAAAGTCAATTGTTGCCTCAGTGACTACTTCGCTCAGAGAAGCTGTCAATTGTGACGTACCACCCACGTTTTTCTAGCATCAAATAACTAACTAAAACCAAGCTAATTTTAAAAGATGAACACTTGATCTTGAATCAGCATGATAAAAATGACCTAAATTGACAATTTTTGGAAAAAAATTATTTGAAGTGTAATTTAATTGTTTAATTTGTCTCACGTCCCATTAAATTACATGGAGAGGGTGGGGTTTATGACCTATACTGGAACCAACCACCTGGGGGCGATCAAGATGCTTTGGCTTCACTTTTCAGGACTTGTGTGGCACGCTTGCTCATGCATAGCAACGCGGCTAAAAGTATTCCTAATTAGGGCTGGAGTGAACGATTATTTGTTCAGTCCTTTAGTCTATAGATTATTTTTCGAAAAAATCGAAAGCTGCTTAAATATATTCTGATCACAACAACATTCTAACTAAGGATAGCAATTGCGTCAACCAAAGTGACGGTATCAAACATGTCGGTGTCCATAAAACCGTGAAGTTTTACCACAGTTGACAGCACGTAATTAAATAAAGTCCAATCGAGGCATGAGGTCATCCATTAAATATTTAAATAACCAACAACAAAGTGAAATGCTTTGTAACCGTTTGCAGAGAGTACGTTTTGAGCCGTGCACTGCGCACCCGTGGCAGCTCGTAAAAACCAGAATGCTGTATGAACTCAGCTGTATTAAGCACAAAATATGAGACTGACAACCGTATTCTAGTGCTGTGTAAAACTTCACTGTAATAATCCAAGTACTTGCACTGCCGTCTTGTTGTTTTTAGCCCTAGGATGTTTCTTTTTCAGATGCTCCTGGATAGAAGTGCTGCTGCATGCCATTTTAGTTTTACAGAGCGTGCAGAGCACCATTTTATTCGGTCTCTGCTTGAAAAATTTCCACACTTTAGATTGGGCTCGATATTTTTGTAATAACGGCTGACTTTTATCATTCGCGGGAGAATGTAAACAGCATGACTAATTTGTGTAATCGGAGAAATCGATTATATTGAAGTGGCATTCCAGTCCTGATCCTAATATGTTGGACCTTTTATTGAAAGTAGCACACTTTTACCTGGTGAGACATGCCTTCACAAGCACCCGTAAGAGCTGTGTTTGTGATGTTTCAGTTGAGGGAGGCGCGATGCGCGACAGTGGCGTTTGCAAAATATGTCGTATTTTTGTAATTCTGCTAAGTGCCACTAGTGTCGCAGAAACTACATACTTCACCTTTAAACTCCTTTCAATTCTCATCCCTTAAGTCATTATTCACTGAAAATCACGTCACTCTCTGATCTGATTAGCACTACGATATCCATGCAAAAAATATCCTTCATTTGATGGATGTCATTAAAGGATTAGTTCACTTTAAAATGAAAATTACCCCAAGCTTTACTCACCCTCAAGCCATCCTAGGTGTATATGACTTTCTTCTTTCTGATGAACACAGAGTTATATTAATAAATATCCTGATGCATCGGAGCTTTATAATGGCAGTGAACTGGATCAACGAGTATGAGCTGAAGAAAGTGTCTCCATTTATTTCACACGGCTCCGGAGGATTAATAAAGTCCTTCTGAAGCGAAGTGATGCGTTTGTGTTAGAAAAATATCCATAATTAGGATATAGTTATAAAGTAAAATATCTAGCCATACCACTTTCATATTCAAATTACAAAAAAAGCGCAAGTTTTTCGTAAGTTGAATTTTGAAGGTTTAGGACATAGTGTAAACGTTTTGAACTGTGAGAGGCATTACTCTTTCTTCGTACGTTGAATACGGAAGACGATCTTACAGAAGCTAGATATTTTACTTCATAACTTGTTAAATAAGGATATTTTTCTTACACAAAATGCATCGCTTGAATTTAGAAAGCCTTTATTATCCCCCTCCATGTGAAATACATTTATGATGGATGGATGCAGTTTCTTCAGCTTCATACTCGTTGGTCCCGCTCATAAAGCTTGGATGCATCAGGATATGAATGAATGAACTAATCCTTTAAAGGTCCTGTGTTCATATGCAGTGTGTATCTAATGCTTTCACTGCCCTGTGTTGCAGGAGGGCATTTTCCGCAGCGTGTCAAGATGGCGCACCGTGTCTTGCATCGCTGCGGTGGCGTTCATTGTAGCTGCTGTTTACTGGAGAAGAACTCGCTAAGATAAAAGTGAAAATCACGTGCCAGATGCTTGATTCCCACAGATGTGGAAACTCTTATCAAAATCAATATAATATCTATGTGGTGCAATCAAGTGGACCAATCACGGCTCATACAGACCAATCATGTTTCATGTAGCCTTGCTACAGGTAAAGACTTAAATGGAAACAGCCACTGCAAAAGACACTGTAACCTTTTATTTTGATTTTTTTTTTTTTTTTTTTTATTCCCAGTCTGCTGTTGTTCTGTCTATTGTTTCTATTTCAAATGAATCAAGGAATATCTTTCACCTTGATTTATTTATTCAAAGGGATGTGTTGCTATGTTCAAAGGTTTTTCACTGCACTTTTTCTCCACCAGTGCCTTTTACTCTTTGTAATAGTTTTTCTGGCTCAGGTATCAACTTTTTAACGTGCCACAAAGCATACCAGCCCTACCTCAAATCAGCTACATATGAGACCAACTGTTTACTTAGTTTTTTTGTAATTATATCATTAGGAAAAATGGGGACAGGGCTGTAAAACAGGTATATAGATTAGGTGTTTTACGCTAAACCTTAACAAAAGTTTAAAATGCATTTTAAGTGATATAAATGACTAAAAGGTTTAGCATTTTATTGTTGAAATGCAGTGAATGTGGAAAATTCTAGCACACCTTGAAATAAATATGACGATGAATTACTGAGATATGTCTATGTATATTTTTTTCATATAAATTAATGTGTGTATTCCTGGTTGGAAATGCAATTTGTATTGTTTCTCTTAACCGAACCATTTGTTTTTTGAACACCTATAACAAAATCTATATAAAATAGCTACATTTATTTCATACTAAGTATACTTCAAATTTATTGCACAATGCACGTCTTAATATTATGCCTAAAAGGTGTTTTAATATTGTATGATGTGTGTATAATATCAGTCTTTAAATGCAAGATATTTTTTATATCTTGGACCTCAGCACTATGGTGGACGAAACCTGCAAAAAAAAAAAATAAATACATCCACAAAATTATACATAAATAAATAAATGTTCAGATAAATACATGGATATATAAATCCACATATTAATTATTATAAATAAATATATAAATAATTAAATGTGCAAGGAGATAAATAATTAAATAAAACGAATGTAAATAAAAAATGTTAAATGAAATTAAAAAAAAAAAAATGGTAAAGGAAATATAAAGTTAGTTTTTGTTTTGATATTCGCTGCATATTCGCCTAGGCTGCTAAAGGGACCGTCTGCAAATTCCACCCACAGTTGAAAAATATAAACATCTAATCGTTCATTCAAATGAACGAATGACATTTACAAGTTCCAGTGGTTGTAGTACATTCCTAGTGGCAAGACTGACATACTACAGGTGAGTTTTTGCATTATTCACCTGTAGTAAGCCAGTCTGGTCACTAGGAATGTATTGCAAGCTTTGGAACACAAAAAAAAAAAAAAGTTGTCTTACAGTAATTTCTTTCTAAAAATAATTGTGTACTGAATGATTGGACGTTTATATTTTATTTTTTATTATTTCTCCGAACATTTGTTTTATTTAGTTACTTAAATAATCTCCTTGCACATTTAATTATTTATTTATGCAGGAATATGTGGATGTATACATTTATTTATGTATTTATTTGCACATTTATATATTACAATTTTGTGGATTTATTTATGAATTTATTTATTTGCGTATTAATTTATTTATTGTTTGTGCAGGTTTTGTCCTTCATACAGTACTAATTCCACACAATTAAAGTGCATTAAGTACAAAATTAGTATTTTAAGTATAACTTTAAGTATACCAGTTTACTATACCAGTAAAATACAACTGCAGGGTATTTTTTATTTAGCACATAAATATGTATTTGCAGTATACTTAGCACAAAATAAATGTTTTTCAAATACATTTTAGTATATATTTTTCACTAGGGAATTCTGTGGCATTCTTTGAAATGTATTCAGTACCATGTTATCTATCATGTTTATAAGGTACCATCACTTAAAATGACAAAAGCACAGAAAAATTAAAAATTTACATAAAACAAAATATAAAAATAAAAGCTGATTCAAAATATTAATAAAAATAAAATAACACTGCAGTGTATCAGTTGTTTCACAGTACTCTTATATGACCACAAAAGTTTTGCTGTGGTCAGTCTTTGGCTGCGTCCGAAATCGCATACTCCCTTAAGTAAGTAATTACTTCATGACTGCTAAAACAGTATGTTCTATATAGTACGAATGTAATCTGGATGTACTACATTCGCCATGTTGTCATTATCATGTGACCTACCAGCGTTAGTTCCGTCGCTTCGTGTCATTCACAAATCCTCTCCCATGGCCTCATGCACACTTCAGAATCTTCAGTACTTTTTGCCTAGTACTGTGAATGCAGACATTCTTTTGTTACATACTGTTTTTCACCTACTATATAGTAGGGAAGTATGTGATTTTAGATGCAGCCAATGTCTTGTTTGGCCCTGTCACAATGTTCCCAACAGCACAGCTCACTAAATGAGAGAGTGTATGAGTGAGTAACAGTCGGTGCTAGGCAGAGGGTCCTTATTGCCTCATTATTTCCTGATGTAATTGGAAGCATGCATTTTCATCCTGAATCTCTACGATGGGATCCACAGGTCTGTTGTATCTCAAACCACAAGAAAGAGGATCCATATGTCAGACTGAGGGAAGCAGTTAACCATTTCCTCCAGATTCACTCATAACCTAAAGCTTATGGGAGACATGGACAACGCTTTACAGTGGAGAGATTTTGAGATATATATATATATATATACACACACACACACAGTGGGGTACGGAAAGTATTCAGACCCCCTTAGATTTTTCAAACGTCAACTTTTTCATTCTGTCTCTGAGTTCTTCAGGCAGTTCCTTTGACCTCATGATTCTCATTTGCTCTGACATGCACTGTGAGCTGTAAGGTCTTATATAGACAGGTGTGTGGCTTTCCTAATCAAGTCCAATCAGTATAATCAAACACAGCTGGACTCAAATGAAGGTGTAGAACCATCTCAAGGATGATCAGAAGAAATGGACAGCACCTGAGTTAAATATATGAGTGTCACAGCAAAGGGTCTGAATACTTAGGACCATGTGATATTTCAGTTTTTCTTTTTTAATAAATCTGCAAAAATGTCAACAATTGTGTGTTTTTCTGAGGAAAAAAAATAAACTTAAATGATTTTAACAAATGGCTGCAATATAGCAAAGAATGAATGTTTGCCCAACCTGCTGGTCAGTTTTATTTAACCCAACTATTTAAAAATTAGTATAAGGCTGGCCTAAAATTAACCCAAAATATGTTGGAAATTAAAAATCAGACACATAATTACTAGAGGCAACAACAATATTCAAAAGGTGAACATTTATTAATAAGCTATTTAATTAATGTTTATTGTTTAATTATTATTAATTAAAATTATTAATAAATGTTCATTTATTAAACATTTAACAAAAAAAAAATGTTCATTTCCAACATATTTTGGGTTCATAGGCAAGCAATACAGGATTTTTTAAACAATAGTTTGGTTAAATAAAACTACCGAGCACGTTGGGCAAACATTTAACCCAACCGCTGGGTTAAAACAACCCGTTCACTGGGTTTTCCATTTTCAACCCAACTTGGGTTGTTTTTAACCAAACATTTTTTAGAGTGCAGAGGAATTCTCTTTATTATACAGTTTATCATGCTGCTTATTGTTCATCATTGCGCTGCTAGTATTCGTCCCTTTGCTTTTTACAAAGGACGTCAATGCTTCCTAGAATCCACCATAGTGGCTTTGAACCCAATGACGCCAGGCATTTCAAGGGTGCCAGCAGCAGCTGGCCTGTGTCTGTGTTAGCTCAGCTGTTAGAATACTGCTGCATCTCCAGCAGGACAATGACCAAAGTTTTCAGAACTCACATTTCACATGTCGTTATGAACCTTTGCCAGCTATAAACCTTGTATGATCAGCTGAAGGGTTACAGAAGCTAGACGCAGTAAACAACTGGGGAGAAAGAGTGCCCTTTGTTTTTGATCTGATGGTGCAAGTACAGGACAAAAATACCACATGTCACATGCTGGTTGCATATTTAATTATAGAGATGTTCATAATTCAGTATGCAATGCTTACTGAGGCAAGAGGGGACGTTTAGGGAGGAAAAATAAACTGCATCTGTAAATTAGATAAAAAATCTTAATCTGACTTGCTTGTTGTTCACTTAAAATCTGTCCTCATTTGGCAAACACATTGTTTTTATATTGAGCCATCTCTCTGCTGACATAACAGGTCACGGTTGAACAGTCTTTTGGAGAGGTCAGTGTAATACTCACGTGTGATGAGTTTACTGATGTGGCTTCTAATCTAATATGGACGATCACAGACGAACACAGGTCACTGGCCTGTCTCCAGCACACACAGCTGTACAAATGAGGCCTGCACCTGAGCTCTTGCTTCAGATGAATGAACAGGTGGCTCCTATCATGCGGCAACACATATCTGGAAATATTGTGTATCCAATTATGCAATGTGTCTGTGTGTGTCATGGCACGTGCTGAATTAGAGTAGTCCCTCTTGAGCGAATCCACCTGGTTGATCGTGACATTCGTGAATAGTATACTTTATGCAGATTTTGTTTTCTGTGACATGTCTGCATTCAGAATGCTGGAAGCTTCTTAGGTGAACGTGATTTCACCAAGTACAAACTGGTAGGGGTTGCACAGACTGGTCACCGTGATTTCGCCAAGTAAATTTTCAGACATATTTTGTTGATCCTGGAACAACATTCTTGTCTGAAAATGTTGTCCTAACTCTATTCCTACCCCTAAACCTATCCCTACCCATAATTTATCCCTAAAATCAGAGGGAAATGATAGGTGAATAAGACTGACGTATAAGCACCTAACCCTGGTTGTAAGCCTAAACTTGACATAAACTCTAAAGTTTTCAATACGCAATCGCCCTCTCACTAATGCATTCATATGAATGTTATCTTTACTGTGCTACTTTAACTGTATCTGATTTAGAATGAGCAGATTTGTATGAGAAATATGATGACCCTAAGACAAAAGAACTGATAAACATAAGCTTTTATGTACAATAGCCTTGTGGCAGCGCTGTGTCATATGCCATAGCTGTGAACAAGGTGACCAGCGTTCGAGTATCATCTTGAGGTTCAGGTTTATTTGTTCATTAATGACGTCATCAATAGTCGAATAGTCATCGTCGACTCGACTTTAATCACATAAATGCCGACTTCACAAGTCAAATTTGAGGGATAGGAATGTCAACTTTAGGCTTAAATCAAGGGTTAGGAGTTTCTACAAAATTCTTATTCACATACCATTTCCCTCTGATTTCAGGGATACGTTATGGGTAGGGTTAGGTTTAGGGGTATGGGACTATGTTTTTGGACATGAATGTTGTTCAAGGATCAACAAAAGATTTTTTACTTGGCAAAATCATGGCATAATTATGCTGAAATGAATGATGACTTTCATACAGTGGGTACGGAAAGTATTCAGACCCCCTTAAATTTGTCACTCTTTGTTATATTGCAACTAAAATCATTTAAGTTCATTTTTTTTCCTCATTAATGTACACACAGCACCCCATATGGACAGAAAAACACAGAATTGTTGACATATTTGCAGATTTATTAAAAAAGAAAAACTGAAATATCACATGGGCCTAAGTATTCAGACCCTTTTCTGTGTCACTCATATATTTAACTCAGGTGCTGTCCATTTCTTCTGATCATCCTTAAGATGGTTCTGCACCTTCATTTGAGTCCAGCTGTGTTTGATTATACTGATTGGACTTGGATTAGGAAAGCCACACACCTGTCTATATAAGACCTTACAGCTCACAGTGCATGTCAGAGCAAATGAGAATCATGAGGTCAAAGGAACTGCCTGAAGAGCTCAGAGACAGAATTGTGGCAAGGCACAGATCTGGCCAAGGTCTGCTGCACTTAAGGTTCCTAAGAGCACAGTGGCCTCCATAATCCTTAAATGGAAGACGTTTGGGACGACCAGAACCCTTCCTAGAGCTGGCCGTCTGGCCAAACTGAGTTATCGAGGGAGAAGAGCCTTGGTGAGAGAGGTAAAGAAGAACCCAAAGATCACTGTGACTGAGCTCCAGAGGTGCAATATTCTGTCAGGTCTGAATACTTTCTGTACCCACTGTATTTTCCTTTTTTTAGTTGGAGAAATATTTACACAAAGAATTACAAACATTTTGCGATACAATACAATGTCAATATACACAAAATAAGAAAAAGAGACAAAAAAAGAATTTTGGACAGTATTTGGTTGATTTAAGCTTTTTGATTCAAGATCCATAGGGTTATAAAGAAACTTATTAAACCTTTTTTCTAAGAGTACATGTTGCTACAGTATATTGTGTATAAACTTAATGGTGTAGTACAAAGATACACATGAGGGGCCTATGGGAGCAAGTAAATAATCATATTCAAAAAAAGTATTTAACAAAAAGAAGAACTAGACAGATGATGACAAGTGTTTTCCCAAAGAGGACAAGAGTGTAGCCCAAAAAAAGGAGCTCCGCCTAATAGTCCAAGCTTGCATGTCGCTGCCATGATGATGGGGTGTTGTAGGTGGTTCCCAGGGCAGTGTATATCATTGCAAAGATTTCTCAGTGGTTTTTACTGGGTTTCTATGTGGTTGCGGGTGTTCTGGGTGGTTGCTTACTACTCCTCCCTAAGTCCCTCCTTTATGATATTCTGATCTCTATATATGGCTTCTTCAGTTTAAAGCAGGGGTGTCCAAACCTGCTCCTGGAGGACAACTGTCCTGCAGAGATTAGCCCCAACTTTAATTAAACACACCTGAACCAGCTAATCAAGGTCTTTAGGTTTACTAGAAACTTCCAGACAAGTGTGTTTGGTCAGGTTGGTGCTATGACGGATGTTGAGCCTCTGGAGCAGGACTGGACATCCCTGGTCTAAAACTGTGGTCACATTAGTAAGATTTTGTGGGGAGAGTAGTCAGTAGTCTAGCGACACAGCTCACACAGAAGTCACTTTCAAACCAAGCAGATTTCTGTTGGTCAATGCAGCAAATCCACATGGTGAACTTGAATCTGCATGGGGAAACCTTTCACCCTCACAAATATTTCCTGATTGCATGGATTCCTATTGAAATGACTGGATATCGCCCTGGAAATTTGTTGAATAATAACGTGACCAGACCACACCTTAATTCTAACATTGAAATAATTGTTACTTTATTTCTCACAATTGCTCTTATTTCTTGATTTCATGCGGTCAGGTGCCAGTCATTTTTTCCCTTAAAAAAAAACAAAAAAACAAAAACAAAACAAAAGTTATTTATTTTTTTATTTTTTTATTTCTCTTAGGGCATGAAAAACAAGATTTGAAATACATTTTTTACACATTTTTTTTTTTTTTTCCCCAGATTTTCAGATGTCCACTTGAGTGGACAGTATGGTTTTAATTGAAGAGATACTATATTAAACATAATACAGTAATAACAGCAATATTGTGTGTTTTAAACAAACCAATAAAAACAATTATATGAATTCATGTGAAAACTATAAAATACATACAAAAAATATAAAGGGCAAAATATTGCAAATGCAACTGAACTTCATACAAGTTGAACTTCGTGTGTCTTTGATATCAGAACATTAGGACTTGATTCCATCAGAGATCTCTACAACCTGTCGACCAGATTTTTTTTTTTTTTGATGTTATGAGTAAAGTAATGCATTACAAGTAAAGTGCATTACATAATCAGATTACTTTTCCGGTGTTACAAGTAATGCATTACAAGTAACATGCATTATGTAATCAGATTACTTTTTTAAAGTAATGCATTATAAGTTATGTGCATTACATAATCAGATTACTTTTTTGATGTAACAAGTAAAGTAATGCATTACTTGTAATGTATATTATGTATATACTCACATTACATTTTTGATGTTAATGCAAATTACATTCAAATAACACAAATTCATTTATTTACAGTCAAAAAAGTCACAGTAATAGTATGAATTGTAACAGAAATATAGCTAGTGATGCATGATGTCAATTTTGTGGACAGAAGATTAATTAGAATTTCATCCCAATCTAAAAACAATACTTTAAAAAATGTAACTGTGATATGACTCATTCGATAATGCTTTATGCTACATCTTTTTTTTTTAACCTGCAAGAGTCTCCTAGGATGGAAGGAATGGATGGATATTCCAGAGAAACTTTGGAGGGGAAAAAATTGACATACAACGGCTTGCCCACTTGGTGACAATGCATAGGACAATGCGCTAGTGTCCACTGTAGAGGTTGATGTGCCATCAAAACCCATGCATTCGCAAGAAAATGCTTTTTGAATAGCTCTCCACTGTAGTGACCTCTCTGCGTGAAAGGGTTAAACACTGTCCCACAATTATCTTCTTTGGTCTTGGGGTGTGGTCACATTAGTGAAATGTCATGGGCAAAAAGGTCCATCGTTTGTTGTTTGTAGTCTAGCGATGCATGAAGCACAGCTCACATAGAAGTCACTTTCAATCCAAGCAGATTTCTGTTGGTCAACACGGCAAATTTGAGTAATGAACCATTTAATAAAGAATCATATTTGAATGTATTCAGTATCAGAGTCAAATATACACACCCCTTATCAGCATTTACTGTATAACACTTATGGAGATATTATTCAGTCCATAAGCACACAAACAGACATTACTTACTGTACTGTAGGCTGTTTAAATAAGCCAACAAGCTCCTTCGTTTCTTGAAATCCGCCATGAGCACAGTCAGTAGTCTTACATTCAGACAGGCCTCATGAAGAAGAGTTATTTCCTTGAGGAAACTGTCATGGTTTGTTATGGTCAAGTCTCAGTGGAGGGAACTACTTTAAGCAGTAACCTTTCTATTGTTTGGGTGAAACTCTAGTCGTTGGTCAAAGGTTATACTTAGCAATGACTCAGTGTAAGGCCCCCGTCGAGAGCGACCTCTGTAGTTGTCACTGTCCTTATGGAGCTGGACCCCCACGGACCAGCATGCCGCCATCTCTGACGCAATGGAGAGCCTACTGGGAAACACGAATGGGAGACTGTGGAACCCCAGCTGTGGATCTCCACGGTGTAGAGAACCCATCTAGACAAACCACATGGCCTGGCCGTAGCAGGTTCTGAAAGAATGGGGTGTGCGTCTTTCTCACCACCCACACAGAGTTGTGAAGGTACACATTGCTGATGGGGGTCGACCTCATTTGTAGCGCTACAGAGGGCCCGCTGTGCAATGCATCATCTTTTACACTTATTTAGCAACAGGTCAGCTCTGTTCAAGTTAACCTGGCTGCTATTGTGGATTATTTCAAATCCAACAATAAACAAATGAGTCAGTGCTAATGAGTAGAACAACTTCAAAATGGTTTACGACAACTTTTATTGAAACTGCACTAAGTAACTTTTTGTGTTTATTTCACTGGCGGATATGACAGTGACCTTGGACTTTATACTGACACCTATTGGCCCGGAAGCAGCAACAAGCAAAAAGTTCTGGTAACCATTGCTATTGTACATATTTTGGGTTCTTTTTAAGCCCGCAATACTGGAATTTTTAAGCAATAGTTGAGTTAAATAAAAACTACCCAGCAAGTTGGGCAAACATTTAACCCAATCGCTGGGTTAAAACAACCTGATTGCTGTGTTTGTCCATTTTCAACCCAACTTGGGTTTTTTTAACCCAGCATTTTTTAGAGTGTAGAAATACCTAATATAAGAGGGGTTGCTGAGATGAAGTGAGTAATCATGTGATCTCAACATAGTCTCATTCATAGATGGCATGTCCATATTGCAAACAAAAATGGCAAGCCTGATGACAAGCTCTAATCTGATTGGCTTGTTTTATACATATTATACCAGACCACCTAAAAACAAAGTTGTGCACAAGATTTACTTCTCAGGAAAAACTAATCGTAGGATTTTCTGTTTGCGGCATTAAAAAGATACTCACCCAAAAATGAAAAATACTCTCATGCTGTCTTAGATGTATAAGACAGCATGAGACAAATTTGAACACAATGAACACAAATTTATAGAAAAATAATCAATCAATCAAAAAATAATCAATCTTTGAGAGTCCATACTGTATAATACAATTGTACGGGTTCTCCAAAGTTGACGCTTCAAAAACCACACAAAGTGAACTTGACAGTAATCGATACAACTCCAGTTGATGAATCAATGTCTTCTGAAGCGAAACGAAAAGTGTGTGTGTAAGAACAATACTAATATTTTCAACTTTTTAAAATATAAACCATCACTTCTGGCTAACTATCACATGTGGGCTCAAGAGTTTACGCTTCACGTAAATGTCAGCACATTGTGAAGTTTAAAATATTAGTATTTTTCTAACACACATCTAGTGTTTTGCATCAGAAGATACTGATTCATCAACTGGGGTCGTGTAGAGTACCGTTGTGTTCACTTTGTGTGGTTTTTGAAGCATCAAATTTGGAGGTCCCAAACACTTATATGAGGGGCTTTCACAGCGAATAGTTTTAGGAACTCAGTTATAGGAACTAGCCACTATGATAGTTCCCAGAGAACTAATTTCCCCACCGGGCCATGTTCCTGGTTGCATTTGCACCGGAAATAGGAACTCTGAATCAGCCAACAGCGGCGTCCTTGAACACTAAAACACTAAAAAGCGGTGGATGGAGGATGCCGTGATCAGAGCCGTGTTTGTTGTGTGTTGTGGGTTTCGTGATAATGGAGATGGAATGGAAACGCATAATTTATGTGACTGAAAGAGCAAAAAGTGGGACTAAGAGATGAAATCTCCTTTGACAACTTTCAGTATTACATATCATAGAGGCAGAGAAAAGAACACAACCCTGCAGACAACAGGTAAATGCCGTTATCGCTGTTTTCCGTGTTCGTGAAGTAAATATGTTTACTTGGCTTTTTAAAAATGCAGAGTGTCGGTGTTCGACATGTGTTTGACCAATCAACGTACACTTACGTCACTGATAGTTCCTATAGTGCTGGTTCCCAGAACTAAAATTGTTCCTAGTTCCTGCGTTGCGAACATGGCAAAATCCGAGTACTTCAGCCAATCGTTCTGGGAACTATGAAAAGGTTCCTCCGGTGCAAAAGCCCCTATGGACTCACAGAGATTTATTATTTTTCAAAAAATCTTAATTAAAAAAGATAAACTTACTCTAACAAAAACTGTTCTGTTAATAACCCTCTGCTGATCCAGCTGTCCATGGGCGGGGATGCAAAAAAGAGGAAGTATAATCTGTCGTTTTTCACAAAAGCCTCCAGGTTGCTGACAAATAAACATGAATTTTTCAAAGTAACAGAGAACAAGTAAATATTCATTTTTATTATACTCATTACATTTGGACAGGCAGATAGTCTATGTACAGACATTTCCACCAATTTTTCCAGTGTTTTCTGTATAGCAGATTATGGACTGTTGCACTATATGAGCTTTTTCCATGAATGTCTATTATCAACTTTTTTTCCAGATACATCTGCCCCTAAATGACATTTAAAAACCCAAATAACAGGTTGGTCGCTTTACATGTTGTTTGAACATCTCTTCCTGAACAATTCCTTCCTGGCTAAGCTTCAAAGTGCACCAGACTAAGTTAAAATTTCAGGATGGCAGCCACTTTATCTAAAATAATGCTTTATTTAGAATACCGATATGTTTCTATTCATTTCTTTAGGGTAAAAACATCTTTAAGTGGAAGAAAATACTGTTAATTCATCTCTCTATAAAAATACATTTGTGTGGAGATTATATGCTTATATATTCACATTATAACTTTTGAATCCTCCACATGTGGAAGTGCATCAACACAGGTGTAGGTTACGCAGGGCAGAGACCAATGTACAACCCTCGAGTGCTGACCTCAGCACAGGGTCATGTGTGAACTTCAGTGGAGGAGCGCTGTAGTTTTATGACATCAGAATGACCTGAAAAACCAGCACGCGGTCTGAAAACAAACAGGGAAAAACTGAAGTGACCCTTTGGCAACAACATCTAATGTCACACAGGGTGACAAAGGGAGACATTCTCTTATATAAGACTGTTATATTTAATTCACTTGAGTTCATACGTTACGCTAAAGGAGCCGTTACGCACTTAACAATTGGAGTGACGTCATTGCTGACAGCCGAGCGCTGCTGAAAACCCCTCTGGATACATTTTGCCACGAAACAGCAGACAGATGCCTATTAAGTCAGCATGATGTGATTTACCCAAGCAGAACAGTTGGAACTACTTTCTTATCAAACTATCCTAAATGGATTTGAAGCGATATTTGTAATATTAGAGTAATATGCAAGTTAAACATTGAGCTCACATTCAGTTTGCATTGCAATTGATTTAATGGAAATGTTATGCTGCTGACAGTTCATCACAAGCAAAAAATGTACTGTCGCCAATGATTTCTTCTACGGCTTCTTGTGCCTCACTGAAGACTTGTTAGCTGCTGTTGGCCACAGATTTTACTGACAATCTCTGTCTAACTTTCAAACTTTTCATTCAAACCCCAATTATCTTTCATATTCAGTGAAAAACAAGAAAACAGAATCAAAATGATGTATGTTGACTGGAATTGGGTTTCTTAGAACAACCCCAGCCTTCTCAGGTATCAAAAGAGTATCATGGAATCAATCAAAATATAACTTTTCCAAATAATAACTCAAATTAACCATAACATTTGAAGTTCAGAGTATGTGCACTAATATTATACATGTTACAATCATGTAATATAAATCTTCATATAAACAATATAACACTACTGAGTCTATTTAAAGTCTGTCTAAATAGCTTTACATCAAATGATCAACTCTCAGTTCCTCCAAATGAAAGCTGTGAACCACTAGATGTCACCATCTGCCAAAGCTCTTAGGGAAATGATCACTGGACAACCTGTTAGTGGTGAAACAACTGGGTTCAGAGATCAGACACTTTCCTCAAGATCGGACCAAAGAGTTAAGCATAACGTGTGCAAGCAGAGATTTAAAACCTGTGAAGTTTGTAATGCCATTCATTAGATCATAAACTCATCTTTACTCAACACTTTAACCATTATTGTAAAAAATGAGAATATATTTTAACATCAAGGCTACTTGACAAATTAGTGATGAATACTTGGACATTGTCAGTGGTAATGAAGGACATGAACTCAAATACACATACTTATATTTATTATATTAAACTCTACTCTTTTATATTAAACTCTTTTACACTCTAAAAAATGCTGGGTTAAAAACAACCCAAGTTGGGTTGAAAATGGGCAAACCCAGCGATTGGGTTGTTTTAACCTAGCGGTTTGGTTAAATGTTAGTTTTATTTAACTCAACTATTGTTTAAAAATTACTGTATTGCTTGCTTAAAATGAACCAAAAATATGTTGGAAATGAACATTTATTAATAAGTTTAATAAATAATAATAATTAAACAATAAACATTTATTAAATTGCTTATTAATAAATGTTCACCTTTTGATTATTATTGTTTCCTCTAGTAATTATGTGTCTGATTTTTAATTTCCAACCTATTTTGGGTTTATTTTAAGTAATTTTTAAACAATAGTTGGGTTAAATAAAACTGCCCAGCGCACAAACATTTAACCCAACTGCTGGGTTAAAACAACTCAATTGTTGGGTTTGTCCATTTTCAACCCAAGCATTTTTTTAGAGTATAAGATTTAAATATAAATTACACTAGGTTAAAAACAACCCAAGTTTGGTTGAAAATGTACAAACCCAGATGTTGGGTTAAACGTACTGGGCAGTTTTATTTAACACAGCTATTGTTTAAAAATTACTATATGGCTGGCTTAAAATGAACCCAAAATACGTTGGAAAATAAAAACTAACCCAAAATTTAACCCAACTGCTGGGTTTGTCCATTTTCAACCCAACTTGGGTTGTTTTTAAGCCAACATTTATTAGAGTGCAGTTATTTATCAGTGCAACAATCTATGGCAGATGGTAATGAAAACTTTATGATTTACAATGCCAACAATATTTAAAATCATTATTACCTTGCAGCTTTAGCTCATGTGATTTTATCTGACAACTGTTTGAATTTCTCTGGAAAATAAGTGTATAAACAGATGAAACAGAATATGAGAGAGACATTCACGGAATGGACGACTGTTCTGTGGTCACTCCAAATTCCATTCTGACAGCAAGAGCTCTTTAAGAACTCTGAAGTGCTCATTCAGCATAGACCTACAGCAATGTGGGTTTGGGCAAAAGGTTTTCTTTTGCTTTCTTTTTCTCTTTTTAAAGGCAAGCGGTTCACAGCAGTTATTCTAGACAAATTATCGACACTGAGAAACCCTTCAACTCAGATGTCCTCTGAAGGGGAACTTTTAACCCTTTGTGAGTCCTCTGCCACCCTCTACCCCTGTCCCACCCTTAATAAATGTCCAAAGTGAGATATCCCATCATATATTTTGGAGTACAAACAGGTACAGGTGCAGAGACGGCTCCAACATAGCAGCAAAATTAATGGTGTGTTGCATTGCTTGGCTTGCTAACGTTTGGTGTGGTTTGATTCAAAGTGAATGATCTTGTGTGACCCGTTATCCTGTGCTCTCCATGTCTGTCTCTCTCTCTCTGCCCTGAATGGGTCTTGGGAGGTGGGCTGAGTGATTGGGGGAGTTGCTGTAGGCTCACTGAATCTGCTTTTCAGCCACTGTCTCTCTGCCTCTACCCAGCTGTGCGAGTTAGTGTTCAGGGATTTGGGATATTTTTTCCCCACTGTGGCCAGGCCTCCCTCCTGGTGGCAGAGCGCTAACTCCCAGACTAAAAGAGAATATGACCCCCTGCCTCCCACCAATAGTCCCCCAGCCGACTGCTGGGAGGCGATATGCTGCATGGTGGTCTTGCCCAACAGACCCTCCACTGCTTTCTCAGGTAATACCAACAAAAGGTCCTTAAATTGAGTTCAGACACTCTTTCTCAAATAGAAGCAATGCTTATGCTCTGTAGGGGAGCAACAATGTTTCTTATATTTTCAGATGGGAAGACTAAGAACGTTAACAATAGCAATATCATTTGACACTGGGAAATGCATTTTATCTTTGAATAAATGATGAAGAACAACTTAATAAAATTGATTCCATTCATAATTCACAGCTGGAGGTTGTTTGTCGTCTTCTCGACCTTATAATGACAGTCTCTGTATGCTTTTCACTTGACAGGCACAAACACAGGGATACACTCTTAATTCCGCTGAGTAAACATTTTTACAGCACTAAGCAAATCTGGATTTTCCCATTGTTTTGACAAAAGGCCACTCACCTCATCCCCTCGTCCTTGTTGCTTTTTGTCCCAGAAAATCCCAAATCAAATGACAAAGCCTGTTCTAAACAAAGAGATTATCACACACCTAATCCCGACTGCAGACCCAGGAGACATACACTTGGGCCGAGAGCAGCAGATTAGAATCTCCAGTGGGTGATTATGAAGTTTCCCGACTCCCGTCGAAGGCTAAAACTATGGTGTCGGCTCTGCTGCTTTGGATTTACTTCACTGTTATTTTTTAAGATTCAAGTTTAGCATTAAATTAAAGGGTTAGTTCACCCAAAAATGGAAATTCTGTGATCATTTAAGACTTTTGTTCATCTTTGGAACATAAATGAAGATATTTTTAATCAAATCTGAGCGATTTCTCCCTCCGTTGACAGTCTACGCAAAATTTCTGAAGAGACACGAGTGCTTTTATATGATGAACAGATTTAATTTAGGCTTTTATTCACATATAAACATTGATCAGAAAACATAAACAAAAGCTCAGCCGTACTTGCTCGATGCGGGAGAACAAACCCCTTCCGGAAGCTCAAACATGCTGCGTAACACAAGAATGAACCATTGGTTCTCGTACGTCCAACAAACCTGCTTCCATTTACCTGTGATATGATCATTACTTAATGAAACATTATTGCTATTGCTCATTTGAACCTTAAGTATTAAAGTTTGCTGTGTAACACATCCCACAAAGACATGAATGATACCTTAAATTGTGGATAAAAAAAGTGCAAATAAACCAACCCGATCTCACGAGAATGTGAAATGTACAATTTTTAGGAAAAAAGTAAGCACGAAGCTCCATCCCTAACCCCACCCCTAAACCATATCAGGACATCAGTCAAAAAAAGTCAAAAATAGTGGCGTGTAGTCTGAATTTTTGTTCGTACACTGACTCGTTTGGAACTGACTGCACTAAATGAGAGATCCACTAGTTCAAGGGAGTCCAATCCTGCTACTAGAGGGACAGCATCCTGCAGAGTTCATCCCAACACGCCTGCATGGAAGTTTCTAGTACTCCTGGAAACCATGATTAGCTTGTTCAGGTGTGTTTAGTTGGGGTTGGAGCTTAATTCTGCAGGACAGTGATCCTCCAGGAGCAGGACTGGACAATGGACACCCCTTCACTATGGCTGCGTCCAAAAACTTCGACTTGTTGCCTCGCTGCCTTATCAGGCAATGACTCTGTAGGCAGCATTTGCGCACAAAGGCACCTCATGAAACTGATTCAGACAGACTTCTAAGGCAGCATAACGGTTTAATGATCTACAGCAAAATAAAGCATGCTTTGGTGATAATTAAGCAAAAATGTAATAGTAATTTCTTGCTAGAAATGACATCAGAAGTGGAAAAAATTGGGGCAAAAATATATATTTACACACAAATTGACCACCAACTGGAACTTTCAGATGCCGTCTTTCTTTTTTTGCTCAATTGTCAGGATTGTGGAATATCAAATACAGCGAAGGAGAAGGTATCTCAGGGGACAGGAAGTGAAGCTAACATTGGATTCGGACGTGCCTTGATGCCTTCCTACCTTGGAATGCGTCCACCGAAGGCAGCATTTTTAAGCTTTCAGACGCAGCCTATGTTATAACACTCGCAGTTGGGATGCTGCTTTTAAGAACTACTCAAATGAGAAGATGAAAAATACCAATAAAAACAACACAAGACAAAGGTGGAAACAGGTCAGGAGGAGGTCAGAAGGTCCTCGCATTTGCACGGCTCAGTTTGAAAGAGTATAAAGATGATACAACTCTGTGCTGTCCTCTGCAGATCAGGTGGAGTATCACAATTTAGTTATGTGCAGGTGTTGTACACATCCATACTAGTTCATGATCAGTGGAGTATACTCAAAATGGCTAAAAACTCAGCATACCTCAGAGTTTATCCATTTAGCAATGCCCTAGCAACCACCATAGCCAAACTTAAGTGGCATTTTTTTCTGTACACCTGGCTCATTTCTTCTTAAGAGTCCAGCCTTTCAATCTTGCCACTGCAAGCTAAGGATAAGATCCCCAAGGGTATAACAAGTATTTTTAGACCTGCCATCATCCATACACAAACACCATGCCCTTCTGACAGGGCCTACGAAGCCTCCGACAAATATTTTTAGCAGTAAGGGGCCTGCATGCTCACAGTCGGTCTCACGCACAGCAGACGGATTTGCAAGATTAGGATGAATCTTAAAGCAGCAGATAGGCCATCTAGTCACAAGCATACAAGAGTCACAGTCTCTAGATGAAGGGAAACTGTAGAAGCTGCCCACTGTAAAATATTCAATAATCAAGAGCATAAAAATCAATCAGGGAATTTCACAAGTACTGTAGCGCTGATATTATATTCCCTCGCTCATTGAAGTGTTAGTCGTAATAGCAGTCAGAGATTTCAACACTGGGCCGCATCAGTGGAATATTTACAACGTTTATATTTAGAGACTGAAGTTCAATAGGAAAAACAGCACAGCTGGCCTCTTGCTCTAGCTAACAATGTATCATCATGTCTGAGTGGCTGCCGGTTGCCCTCTGATCATTGTAATCTGATGTGGTCATCTGAGACACCTTTTATCAATAGTGACTTGATTTGAGCACTAATGTGGATGGGGTAAAGCTCCCAAGAATTAGTTCATGGCAGATACCTTCCATGCACATACAATCTGTGAGTGACACCGATGCATGGTGCTCTGATATAATACGAGCTGTGGTGAAGGATTGGATTGTGTTCATGAGATACGTTTATCTCAAAGCGACGGCCTCCCTAACGCGCCGGCACGGATAAAGGTGCCACCATTCGCTCTGCATCCGCCGTCGCATACTGGCAGGTCGTGACCTTGACAAGATCCAATGAGAGATCCAGAACGGCAATCGCAACCAGTTTCCTGGCCAGAGATGGCTCCTTCTCCCCTTCCCCCATCAATCTCCACTTCCAACAGAACCTCAACAAAGACGACACAATTGGGAAACAAGAATGCCGAGGGTCAAAAAGAGAAGGAGAAAGAGGTGGAGGCTGGGGAGGGGGGGTCGAGACAAATCACATTTGATCCAAAGATAGTCAATGGCTCTTTAACTGGGAGCATGCTTTGGGAAGTATATGGACTGTGACTTTCAGGGCCTGTTTGCACAAAAGTGATGCGCCTTTGAAAGGGTCCCTGAATTGACAGCTTTTTCTTGCTCTGTGTGGTGCGGGCCAGGGCCCCAAGACACTCATATCACTGGGCCGTGACGGCAAGGAGAGGAGTTACACTTTGAAAACACACGGGGTTCCATCGGTCCTAGCTTTTGTTCCCCGGCTCGCAGGCCACTGTTCCTGCTCGTCGCAAGAAGACAATGAGAGGGCAGCCACTGGATTGGTCGCTCCCGAATCGAATAGCAAATGGCTGCCGATGCAGAACTAATCTGTGAAGAGGTCTTTCCTGTGCGATAACCACCCCCTACCCTTCGGCTGCCCTCCACCACCTCCTCAAACCAGCAGCGCAATCTTTGATGAGAGATCACACAAAAAAGTCCAACCAGCTTTAAGGAAGGCTCTGCTTTTTTTCCCCGGCAGTTGCGAGGCTCCCATTCGTTCTTGTTCCTACTTATTTGATGTGGCAGCAATTAGTGAAAGACTTTTGTGCCTGGAGAAGATGGAGCAGACCACTTCAATGATCACGTTTATGCTCTGAATAGAAAACAAAAAAGCCAAGGGGACAGATAACATGTTCACATCAAACGGCCACACCGGTTGCACTTGTTACTGTTATGGCTCGCTCTCCTCTTTTATGGCGAGCCGAGCGAAGTGTTACTTTTCCCATGAGAAAGCTCGCTGGGGGCTGAGTGACATCATAGGGTGCCCCTTTTGCACCCACCTCTGCAGGCGCTGAGCGCGCTTCCATTGATGTGAGCACCTTGCATTCCGCCGGCGCCCGACCCCTTTGATTGCTCCTGCTTTAATGGCCCCATTGAAAGATAATAACAATTAGAGAGTCCTTTCTGAGATGGCCTGTTTATTCTTAATGACAACATTTTTTAATCAGAAGAGGCAGGAGTTGGCCACCTCTGCTCCAGCCCACAGACGCCCCCACATAGATTTGTTGCTCTCCCCCCTAAATAAAGGCCGACTGGGATTAGATTAGTCTGTGAAGCCTCTATTAAGGGTTTGCTTATTCCAGGGCATTGCAACTGAAAATCTGCCTCTTCTTTTCAAGTCGTTCCCATAAATATTTCGCTGTCATGGTGATGACTGTTCTCTAACCGTAATTATGATTCGCCATGATCGTGCTCCCTGCAACAATGCAATGCGCATAGTTGAAAAGCAACTCATATCGCTGCGTCTGACACGGCCCGCTCATAAAATGTCTGCTTACAATTAGGAAAATGCCGTTAAAGCAACATAATTTCATTTACAAGAAACCAGATTAATGATGGGGGGATTCGTCTCGTATAGAGGCAAATGCTTTACCAGAAATTCATACCGAGGTCGTCACAAGCACAGCTTGTGCCCTTATGTTCTTATATACGGACGCAAATCTACAACGTTAAAATTGTGACCTTGTTAAACCTGCTTAAATCACTCTGACTCCAATCAGGCCTCCAGAATGAAAGAGACAACTCAATTGGAGAGGGATCAAGGCAGGCCCCTTAATCACATAATGAAAGATTCAAGTGCCTTTGGTGAGCTCACAATACACAAAACACATAGCTCTGGCTTTGTTTTAGCTGTTAAATGTGTGTATTCCTTAACCACGCTGTGTTGCGCTAATTGCAAGGCTGACTTGTTTATTGTGCGTGCACAATGCAATTGCCGTTGATTGAGCATTTGAGGGGACGGCTGGAGTAATGTGATAATAACACGGTTTGGGCATCATAAAGCATTTTTATGATTAAGTGGGATAAAGCTCAAACGTCTGTGGTTTCCATTCAAAAAAGAGAACGGTATTTTACATGCTTTGGGGGTCACTTTATAGTAGTTTGCCAGGTCATATGAGCTAAAATCAAAGGTTTGGCTTGTTCCGCTATTTGTTTCTAATGCTATTCTCCTTACATTGAGACATTTTAAATGCAATGATTCAATGATCATCGAAGATAGCATGAAAAAAGATCAACCGTTTTTGATAGGGTGTGAATGATTTAATGACCTCACATCCTCTTTATAGAACCAATGTGAGGAATTTGGTGCTCAGTCTGCAGAGTTGACAGTGTTGTCCACACATCTGTCCCATAAAAAGAGGGCAACAATTCTTCAAATGCTGCAAGGAAATGACAAGTCAGTGAAAAGTCTTCCAGGGTGATCAATAAAAATTGTTCAGCATTGTTGCTGACTCTGGACAGGAGGAGACGTATGGGGAACCTTCCCGGGTCAGGCCCTCAGGGGCTTCTCCTTTCTTTGATTGACTGACTAAAGGCTTCAGTAGGGTCTCTCTCGTCGGGGTTTAACGCAGCAATTTGCCACCTCATTACCAGCTGGATCCACATTGCCACTGCTGGACCTGTATACTGTCTGGCACCGCAGGCCTGCCTCATCCTCTCTCTGTCTCTGTCTTTCTCCTTCTCTTTCTGGGTGATTGGCAGGGGGAGATGGGCAGCATGCATGACAAAAGACCCCAGGCTTATTCCTGCTGTTTCTGCAGTAAATACATTTAAAGCTGCTATGGACTGACATGAGAAAGTTTAAGGCAAATTTTGCTCAGCAGAATCCAAACCTTGGCCTACCAGACCAGACCATGAAGATAGGTCATTTTAAGGAAACGTATAATATGTTCTGATTTTAAAAAGTGTGCTTTATTATAAGGCACACTGAAACAGACTTTACTCAGTTGTCTATTCAAATTCAAATTGTACTGTAACAGGGTTATTTTGAGTTGTATTTTAGGGATAAGGCTAATAATGATAAGTATTGGTCAACTGACCAACTAACATTTAGAATTCAGATTCAGCCATTGAAAAACATTTTTGTTGACAACCATGCTGTATATTATGTGGACTGTGTGTCCCTCAATGTAGATTTACTCAAAATGTACATTATACAGTGATGTTTTTTCTCTCCAGATTACATGACACATAAATCATGCCCTCTATTTATAAGCCAATTATGCCATAGATGTTTATACTCTGTATATTCTATTCCCTAACCCTAAAAATACCCATCACAGAAAACTTTCTGCATTTTTAGATTTTCAAGAAACATCACTTTATAAGCTGATTTCCTCATGGAGACCAAAAAATGTCCCCAAAAGGACAAGGAATTGCAATATTTGTGGGGACATTTTGTCCCCATAATGTAGGTTTTACCTGAATCACACACACAAGTGGTTGTCTGTTGTACTTTGGCGGCAGCAGTCAAGTTCAGATTAAAAGGAGGTGAAAAAGATGACTGAGCTTTGAAGAGCAGGTGTTATAGAGGCCATCTGATGTGCCACCTGAGCTCTTATTTACTACAGTATGACACCACACAGCTGCACAACACACACACACACACACACACACACACACACACACACACACACACACACACACACACACACACACACACACACACACACACACAGAGAAATGTTCTTTTCAAATGACTTCTATTATTGATATTTTTCAGCATATTTAAAGATTTTTGCACTTTAATTAAGATGATGTTTTGTGATGTTTTCATCTTGGGGAGCATTGGAAGATCACCCAATGTAGAATATTTCAGGTTTTACTATCCTTGTGTGGACATCCCAAAAAAGAAACCAAAACCTACTAAAGGTGTCAAAAGTACCGACTTTAGTACCAAGTCGGTACTGAATTTCAAAAAGACGTCACACCAGTTCGCTCTTTGATTTCGCTTGAAGTATATCGGGGCCTTTATAGCACTAAACTTGGGAGTTTGTTTGGTGTTAGGTTTGGGAGTTTGAAACTCTCTGGCTGATAAACACCTTAGTACTACCATTGGTCCATGGCGATTACACAGTAGGTAGGTGTGACTCTGAGGCTCTGCCTTTTTTGACATAAAAATCTCCAGTTTATTTCTTCTGTTCAGTCCGTCGAGGTCAGATGTCCATGAGAAAAAACATGAACACACCGTAGAGCTGCTTTATAGCAGAAATTGAAGTTGTAATTCTATTTGAACTGCATGATTTTTATATAATGCGGTATTTAAATAAATGTGGCGTGACGTGACTTGACTGGAGTGCCGAATTGCAGAGTTTGTGCAAACATATCCACATTTTTATGCTCAGATGCTTTCTTAACTGCTGTTTTCTCGCCTCTGTTATTTTTGTTGTGTGTTTATTTTGTTATTGAGAAGAAAGTGCGCAGCACTTATTTACAGCAGTGTGGACGATGTCGGGATGTTTGCTGACTGCTGCTCATGTGTATTGAATGTGTGTATTCTTTTTACCCCTAAGAAAAGAATGAAAAAGAATTTAGCCGTGAGTATAATGTATTTTTTTTTAAATCATATTTTTAATAAATTTTTGCTTTGATGTTTAAATTTGTGTGCACTCATTATCATAACACATAATTCAGCTTAGTATTATAGTAATTATAGTAATTAGTAAATAGTGTAGTAATAATGACCACATCCACATTGGCAAACATCGAAGCTCAATCAATCTGCTCCTTGTTTGCTGCTTTAACACACAGGACAGGAAGAAGACTCGGCTGATATTGCTGTGGTTAAAGGGTGAGTGCTGAACAAAGTACCAGCATGCAATTGTTGTGAAAACATCAGGTTTTTATTAATTACCACCTATTGTGTGTGTAAAACACCCTGAAAGAGTTTCCGGAAAAGAGAAGCTCTCAATCCAAAGATCCATGCGTAAACTTCCTAAAACAATATACTGATGCACCAGTGAGGAACAAGTGCACTCAGAATGAAACGGCCCACTTCACACGTGCAGCGGGTGAACTGGTGGCCGCTGCCATCAAAGGGCACACCATATACATTATCAGCTGTCTGATCAGCTGCTACATCACTCGCTCATTCTTCCTCTCTTCCTCTATCGCTTTCTTTTGTTTCATTGCTTCTCTTAACCCTCATGTTGTTTTTGGGGCCTAAAAGACCACATACTCATTTTAATAGCTAAAAAGATATATTTAACATTGAAGAAGCAGGTTGATAATACACTGTTAAAAAATCTGGTTAAAAAACAACCCAATTTGGGTTGAAAATGGACAAACCCTTGCAGCGATTGGGTTGTTTTAACTCAGCGGTTGGGTTAAATGTTTACTCAGTGTGCTGGGCAGTTTTATTTAACTCAACTATTGTTTAAAAATTACTTTATGGCTGGCTTAAAATGAACCCAAAATAGGTTGGAAATTAAAAATCAGACACATAATTACTAAAGGCAACAATAATAATCAAAAAGTGAACTTTTATTAATATGCAATTTAATAAATGTTTATTGTTTAATGATTATTCGTTAAACTTAATTAATAAATGTTCACTTATTAAACATATTAATAAAAGTTAATTTCCAAGCAATACGGTGATGTTCTAACTGCTGGGTTGTCCCTATTATGGATTTTTTTTTTTTAAGTTACCCTTTCATGTAGTGTGTGTGTAACAAACTATAGCTCTAAGTGAATGAAAACATCCTGCAAAGTTTTAAATCTGAAAGTGCACCCTATATAAAGTTAAAGTAAGAGTTGACTCTGAGTCAATTAAACGAGTCGTTTGTAAAACAAATCCCAAGGCGTTTCGTTGTGACATCACAACGGAGCATTAGCATATTGCCCGCCCACTTACTGCGCATGTAGACGCCAGGGAAAATTAATTTTTTCAACAATACCACAGCAGTAGAATCTTTTGTTGTGTTTCCGCCATTATACTGACGACTGCTTCTCAAAACGCTTGGTCTTAAAGGTGCTAAAGAGGATGTTTTGTATTATACATTTTTGCAATATTACTTGAAACTGTCTTTACTAACTGATAAAAGACTATTTATTAGGTGCACTGAAAGGAATAATATTAATATACATCATCTGTGCACGAGGTAGGGCCTTAAAAACATCAGCCAATCGCGTAAACGATTGGCCCTCTGGCTTGTCAATCACTGCCGTGACGTTCCTTGTGAGAGACAAGCACGGCTGCGCGCTCCAGTAACTTTCCACACTCCACAGGCGCTGCATGCAATGTTTTTGTCCGGAGACAGGAGTAACAACTGCAGATTATGAGTTACCTGCGGTTAGTCCGACATAATGAATCAACTAACACGACACAGCGAATGCCGGTGGTAAGCACTCGTGTTCCAATACGAGTGTTTACGAGTTTTGGGAGGCGTTCCTTCGAAGGAGGGGGGGTTGTTCTTATGCATGTGCTCATTTCAAAAACTCAGTATCAGTCTTTGGTTTCTCAGTCGACAAAAAGATCCTCTTAAGCACCTTTAAAATAAGGATCAATTAAACAAATTTTTTTCTGTGCATTTTTATTATTACAGTAGAATGGAGATCTATCTGTATTGTAATAGGATGTTAAGAAGCTAGTCCACGCTAACTAGTTGAAGTATTCTCTCTGTAAACAGTAAACACCCATTGTAATGTCAAACAATGATATAGGCATTTTTACTTTGTTAATAGTTATGACGAAAAAGTCTGTACACATCTGGCCTAAATGTTTATCTTATGTTAGAGGTTTTCAGCTTCACTTGGCATTCTGATACAGTTCCCACAGGTGCACCTATATAAAGTGTGGAACATAAACAGTGAAGCTGCTATCACGTCTTATAAATAAAGCAAACTAAGGTGACACTTACCATAGAGAAACATCGTAATCCAGTCATGATTACGAATCAGTTTCTGATTGATTGACTATGTTTCACAGAAAAAGAGAAACGGTGAAATCGATGCCATCTTTTCTGTCCATACATTGTAAACAATGTCTTGTGAACTGATAGCTGTCATTCAGTTAAGGCAATGGCCATTTCATTTCTGGGCGTGAGGTGTGCGCAGTAGACCAATCACAAAGGACTGGGCCATCTGACCAATCAGAGCAGTGTAGGCTCACGGAAAGGAGGGGTTTAGAGAGACTGATTCTTCAAACTGCTTCTAACAAATCATTTACGAATCATTGAGAACTGAGGTGAAATTAAATGTATATTACGAGAAAAAGTGCTTTTTGACCTTGCATGCATGTAAACCTGTTGTAGGAGACTCTCAAAACAATATTAGGAACCTTAAAAAAAGCATAAGGGCACTTTAAAACAACCCAGTCGCTGGGTTTGTCCATTTTCAACCCAACTTGGTTTGTTTTTAAACTAGTAAACAACATTTCTTTTTTTATTATAAAAAAATGGCCACTAGCTTTATAAATAAAAATATTTAAATTGTATGTTATATTAAAACATTAAACATATATTTTTTTGCATGCTAAGATTTTCTGATTGGCCTTCACACTGTATATATAAATATACATTTTTGCTATTTTCGATAGTATGTGCTTGTTGCGGTAAAACTGACCAAACACAGTGTTAAACAGGTTCAATTTAGAGTTGAAGCCTCAGTAATGTTTATCAATTGGGGTTCGATTAGAACAGGGGAAGACTTTAGGGACCCACTTTATATTAAGTGGCCTTAACTACTATGTACTTACATTTAAATTAATCATTTGATACAATGCACTTATTGTGTACATACATGTTTTCACATTGTACTTATATTTTAAAAACACCTGCATGTAATTACATCTGTAATTAATTTCTGTAATTACATTTATAGTTACACTGTTGACCCATCCCTTACACCTTACACCTACCCATACCACCAAACCTGTCCCTAACCTTACCCGTACCCCACCTCAATAGCAGCAAAAGTGTTTTGCAATTCAATATGAACCCAATAAGTACACTGTACTTAGTTTTTGATGTAAGTACATAGTAGTTAAGGCCACTTAATATAAAGTGGGACCGACTTTAGTAAAATAATAGATTAATTTCAAAATTACTAATATTATTTTTACATGTCTAGCCTCGGGGTCACTCTCAACAGAACATGAGGGTTACATTTGAACCAGCTGTACGATACAAAATGTTGGACCAACATATTGACATTTTAACTCATTCAGTACAGTCAGTAAAGCATTTGTGTTTAGAACACTGAATAAAAGCCTATTGGGAACAGTCTCACAATTTTTGAAAACCTCAAAAACAAACAAAACCCAGCAAATTGTATTATTATGTATTCTTTTATTTCTCTTTGTTCTATTTAAACTTGCAATGTCATTGGAAATATATGTATAATTAAGTAAATCTTGTCTCAGTGAGATGAAACAGTCACACACGTTTATGTAGCCTCACGTCCACAGATCTTTGTTCCGGAAACAAACGTTTACATTCATCATGTTCAACATAGACAACTTCTGAAATTTAATTTAATATCCAATTGTTTCAGCTGCTTTTAAGACCCTTTCACCGCTTCAAAGAGCGTCTGGGACTGACGGCTTTCTAAAGGGCATGTTGGTCTTTTCTTTTTGCCCCCAGCCAATGAGAAATTTGAAAAAAATGGCATTGGGTTGCAAGGTGGTCACATTTGAACTCCTTTGATGAATGGAAGGTATAGGGCTACCTTTGAATGCAGATAAAAGGTTGGGGGAGCCAAGAGATATCTGGCAAGGTGCCAGAGGAGGGGGACACACTTGATTCTCCACTGGCAGCAGTGCATGAAAATGGGAAGCTATGTGAAGAATCCCCCACTTTGTTGTCTTCCTCTCTCTTCCATTGGCGGAATGAGAGAGGGAGCGAGGGCTTTCTTTCCACAGCCTGACATAGTCACTCTCCCATGCCATTGCCGGGTGTGAGGCATCTTGTAGGACAAGACTGATGACACAGGGAGGGGCGGCAGGGGTGAGGGGTTGGGAGGTGGGGCAGCACCGTGTCCATTCACTTCAGAGCCCTTGTTAATGCGATCTGCTGATCGATTAGTGGAACAAGAGGAGGAACACACTGGCTCCGCTGGCAAAGGCCATTCAGCCAACCACCCACTCACTCTCTTTCTCTCTCGCACACACGCTCGCAAAGATACACCGATGCGCACACACACCTCACCCACATGAGGTCAACCCTCTCAAATCATGAACACCAGATCTAAAGCTGGACTCAATTACCAGAGCAGGTTTCCTGCTTTATAAAGCTCGACTCGGATGAAAACGGGCAATTACTGCTTGAGGGGGCAGCGGCTGTTGCTCACATTGTACGCAATGGAATGCGTGAGATATTGGTGGCATTGTGAGTTAACTGGGTTGTAAGACAATGTGTGCAATATTCAGACCCAGATATGTTAAAAGACCACCAACATTTTAAGAAGTCCCCGTGTTACCCTTAAACCCTTTGGAGCAGAGCTCATACCATCTGCACTTAATGTGATCAGATATTAACTTCAAATGCTTTGATGAAGAGAAACCGTAGCTCATATTTTCCACTTTCCCTTCACGTTTAGGGTTCTGTACAGATTGAGACTATTTTTAGAGTAGCATACTACTCTCATACTACTGAACAGAGCATACTGCACTTCTACCGTATCCAACAATGCATTGCTCTCAAATTGCCTTTTCCAATTCCAGTGTGATTAATGAATGATATACAGCTTATTTACAGCACAATCCAAGTTGGGTTGAAAATGAACAAACCCAGCAATTGGGTTGTTTTGCCCAACCTGCTATTTTTATTTAACTCAACTATTGTTTAATATTACTGTATTGCTTGCTTAAAATTAACCCAAAGTGTGTTGGAAATGAACATTTATTAATATGTTTAATAAATGAACATTTATTAATACGTTTAATGAATAAATGCTTATTAATAAATGTTCACTTTTTGATTATTATTATTGTTGTCTCTAGTAATTATGTGTCTGATTTTTAATTTCCAATCTATTTTGGGTTCATTTTAATCTAGCCATATAATCATTTTTAAACAATAGTTGGGTTAAATAAAACTGCCTAGCACGTTGGGCAAACATTTAACCCAACCGCTGGGTTAAAATAACCCAGTCACTGGGTTTGTCCATTTTCAACTCAACTTGGGTTGTTTTTAACCCTGCATTTTTTACAGTGTAACATTCTTGGCTTATTATAATCATAAATCATGATGAGGCCATTTGACAACAATGCTACTACTATTTTTGTACTACATAATACCTACTGTTTCACTAGCTATTTAAAAAAGTAGATACTATAAAGTGTTAGCAAGTATAAGCTACTATTCCTTTCTGAACCTCAGTTCTAACTGCATGCTCTCAAGTTTAGCTGGGTAGCATTGCTCTGTGCTCGCTCATGGCTAAAACTGTAACTCTGTGACATCGAACACAAGCTGCAACACGATATAGTGCAGCAGCCCTACAAATGGCCTCCCGCTGCAGAGAGAGGTGCTCCAGACCCAATCCCATGTCTGTGCAGTATGTACTATATGGACTGCCTCCTATTTATTTCAAGAGAAGCCAGTGTTAAACAGTGTGGTTATTATTATGTTGCATTAATCCAGCAAATGTATCGTATATGGAAAGAAATAAGGTTATTTCACATTTTAACTAATTTTGTGTAAGAAGGCTGTATTAAGATTGCTTAATGTTCTCTCTTGAAATGGACAGTCTGTGTTCTCACTGTACACTGTAAAAAATGACAGTGATTTTAACAGTAAAAGACTGTAAAAATGCTGCTGTGAAAAACTGTCAATTGGTTTACAGAAAGTTTCCGTACTATATATGGTGAATAACTGTAATAGATCTAATGGTACATTTAATGTAATTTTACGGTAAAATACCGTTAAATTCACAGTTTTTGGAAGTGAAAAATAACAATTCATTGTAAAATTTACAGTGAAAAAACGTAAATTGACATTCCCACAATTCACTGCGTGACACTTCACATTTGATATATTTTCATTGAAATAACTCTGTTTCTTCTTAGTTTTTCTCATTTTTTTTCTAATCATTTATGTACATTAGGGTTTTATGTTACAGCTAATGTTGTTAAATTAATGTTTATTGCATCTTTAAAATTTCATGCATGTTACCATGATGGTGTTTAGTGTGTGTGTGAATGACAATGTGTGCACCTTCTATATGTTAGTGTTGTTCTTCTCAGCTTGTGGAAAATCTGCTTGTGATGAACTTTGAATCATGTGACTCTTATCAGTGTTTGGTGACTGTTAGTGTATTATAAAGGTACAAAACAGATATTAGTACTTCATTAGGTTGGTAAATTAACATTATATCAGTTAATGAAATACGTTATTTTACTGTAAATTTAACATATTTTTTTTACGTCGCTACTGTATTTTTTACGGTAAAGTTCTGGCAACCACAGCTGCCGTTTTTTTTACTGTAAATTTTACTGGGATTTTTTTTTTTACAGTGTAGATGCATCCCATTTTCTACAGCATTTTGTAGTATAATTAGTGAAAGTAATGTGTTTACTAGGTGTTGTGCAATACCAGTAGCCAGATGATGTACTTTTTCATGTTCTATGTAGTGGATGAGGAGGGGATAAACATGCTAGAGCTAACGACACACATCAGGTGTTTTACACGAACACGGTTCGTAGATGTGGGAAGAAGGAGGCAGGAACCGGCGAACATTTAACAAACTTTAATATATAAATAAACCAAAAGAAAAAATAATGCCACACAAACATAATAAAACATAACATAATGTCCAGGCCTGGTCCTCTCTCGTCCTTCTCTGTCCTCCTCCTTTTATGCTTCCAGAGCTCCTCCGTGAGAGACTCAAGGCCGGTGCGCTTCCCAGGTGAAGCTCATTAACTCTCGTGCCACCGGCCTCACGCCGTTCCCTCACGACTCTCACCTGCCCTGGTCGCCATATACCCCCATCGCCCCTCGCAGGCTGGAGGTACTCCCGCGACTGCGCTTACTCCCCTCCCCGGGGGACTGTCTCGGCGGCCGCAGCACCTGGGGGTAAGGACAGATGAGATGAGAGAAAGGAGATGGAAGCAAGGGGAGCGAAGAAAAAGAAAGAAAAAAAAAATCTGGGTCCGGTTCCCAGACACACTGCCGCTCGGCCCTCAGCCTGCCAAGAGGCTCTTCCTCGCGGTGCCATGCGATGGCACTGGACGCTCGTTAGACGGCCCAATCCTCGACCGCCTCCTGGCGGCCGGCGATGGATCCTCCGGTTGAGGGCAGCCGGCAGTGAGTCCGCCGTCCCCTGCTCCTCCCCTTCATGGCGGACGGTAGCAGGCTCCGGCCCATGGCAGACACTTCTCCGCTCCCTCCAGGACGGCAGCCAGTCCCAGGAGCACAGCATCCGGGTCTCCATCCCACCTTTCACAAGGCTCCAGTACCACCGTCTCGGGCAGCCTCTTGCGGTCTTCACTACGCTGCCCGAACTCCACAGCACTGCGATCCCCCTCAGCAGCGAGGGCTCTCCGACAGCATGTCCCTCCTTCCTCCCGGGTTTTGGCACCAATGTAACATGGTTCATAGATGTGGGAAGAAGGAGGCGGGAACCGGCGAACATTTAACAAACTTTAATATATAAATAAACCAAAAACCAAAGGAAAGTAATGCCAGCAGACCCTCACGGACGTATGCGCATCCCAGGTGGAGCTCATTAACTCTCGTGCCACCGGCCTCGCGCCGTTCCCTCACGGCTCTCGCCCGCCCTGGTCACCACAAACATGATTTCCTTCAAATGGAAAATGATACATTTGAGTGTTCCATTTGAGATTACACTACCTTTTTAAAATCCATACACTCATGACAGAGTAGATAGTGTATAGTTTAATGGTGTAAGCACACCAAAAGCGAATTTAATTATTTGCACGAGAAGATTACTTTCAAAGTCAATGCAACAACGCGAACAGATGCGAATTCGTGGCAGGCGACGCGAATGATGCAAATTGGGCGACCTGATTGCCACAATCACTCGATATTTGCCTCAATGACGTCTTCCGGCAAGTTGAACATTTTCAACTCGATCGGGAAATTCGCATGATTTGTTGTCAAACAAGCCAATCAGCGAAGAGCTTATTCACATGTCCAGTTCTTTCTTCTGTTGAACACAATAGAAGATATTTTAAAAACATGTTGGTAATCAAACAGTTGACGGTGGCCATTGATTTCCATAGTAGGTAAGTAAGCCAACGGCTACCGTCAACTGTCTGATTACCAACATTCTTTAAAATATCAACAGAAGAAAGAAGCTCTTATGGGTATGGAACAACTTGAGGGTGAGTAAATTATGACAGAATTTTCATTTTTGGGTCAACTATCCTTTTAAGTGTACAGTGTATAGTACAGGGGCCTCCAGTCCATGTTCCTGGAGGTCCAGATTTTAGCTCCAACATACTCCAACACATCTGCCTGGATGTTTCTAGCAGTCCAGGGACCAGTTGTTCAAAAAGTTTAATCTGGATCAGAATTGGTTTGGAAATCCCATGTTTTGCTGTCCAGGATCAGGTAATCCATCTTAGTTTTGTGCAGGTTTTCAAAGGATTGGATCACCCTGATCCAGATGCACACTTTTTCAGTGCTCCAAATGGGGTTCCATTTCACAATTGTAGGCTGTTAGCTATGTTAAGAACAACAGAAGAGTCAATGTGGGGCCACTTTAAGTGTTTTTATTGGAAGAGAAAAAACAAAAAAACAACATAAACAAGTATCCCCATTTCATTTTCAGTTTCCTTTAAATAATCAGAAAGTTTTGCGTTCCCCCAAGAAACTGTGTTCATTTGCAAAGAACTCAAATGTTGAGAGAGAATGCAAAGTTTCTTGGAAGAACGCAAAACATTTGTGAAAGAATGCAAAAGCATTAAAATAAAATTTTCACTGTGTCCCCTTTAGAGTTTACGTAGTAGTGACCCACATCAAAAACAAACAAATATGCATTCAATAAGGGATACAATTGCTAAGACAACTTTCGACTGGTTTATCTCTGATTATTGTGACAATGTAGTTTATATATTAAAAAAAAATTAAAATTAAATATATAATTTTTTATACATATTGACAGCTGTTTGGGGGATTATTTTATGGTGCCAAAATCTCTCTTTTCAACTTTATTGTACTGAAAGTCTTAATAGGTAGCCTACTTCTGTTTGCACTTCTACTGTATTACTTCAACGGTTAAACCAATCAAGAGCTAAATAAAATATATATAAATGTGTGCATATATTACATGATACAAATGTTGTATTTTTTGACCAGTTTTAAAGTTTTATTACATTTTTGTTCCTGAAATCCTCCCATCTGCTGGAATAAGGATTATCCAGAGTTTTTGGATCAAAGCTATCTCAATCTTACTAGAAGTTTTGAACTACACAAACTTAAGATTTGATCCAGACCACTCTAAAAAATCTGTAAAAATAGGGCACTATTTTTTACTGGATTAATTTAAAGAAATTTTCCGTATTTTTTTTTTTTACAGGTGTTTTACCAGTATGTTGACTTTTACACTGCATTGTGTTGTGTTTGAGAGATCATGGAAATATTCCATAAAATGAATGGATAATGTTCCGGTAATGAGTTGCCAGTACTTTTTCTGTTATTTTACTTTTACTTTTACTTTTTTTTTTTTTTTTTTTGCAGTGCAAGATTGGATTTTGTGATCTAATCCAATTTCAAAATCCTTTTTTTTCTTTTTTTCTTTTGAACAACCAATTTTCGAGATTTGATCCAATTCGATAGCCGAAATCTGATCAGATTACTTTTGTACAACTAGACCCAGAAGACCTTGAGCTGGTTCATGTGCTTAAATAGAGTTGGAGGTAAACTCTGGAGGACTGTGGACCTCATTGGAGACTTTTTATATAGTACATCATTTGGGACACAACTCGTGTCTATGGATGTATACCATACATTTTGGCAAATGTAACAAGTCATCCAGGTATTCCATACTCCAAAAATGTATGGGTAGCATGGTTATGTGATTCCCAACATACCATTTGTCTCTCTTTTTACTGTATGTATAGCAGTGCTGCTGGCTGCTGTTTGTGAGAAAACATGTTTTGCAAATCATAGCCCAGCCCACTGGTCTAACAGATGTCAATGGTTTAGCCATCAGACTTGTTTGCATGCAACATTTCAAGCAGGATTTGTGTAGATAACCAGTTCCCCGCAAAATTACACCCTCCGATGGGACATATTGACAACAAGAATGTGTGCCTATGGCCTGCATAAACATACACATCGCATACACGGGAAAACTGACTAAGCAATAATTGCACTCTGAGTAAGAGAACCTCGTAACTGTCCTCCCATTCAGTGGCTGTTATATTTGGGACTTTTTCCCTTGGTTTAATTGCATGTGAAAGTGCCAGGCAAATTTCTAGATTGCGGTGAGTGGCCAAAAGAACTTGGATGTTTTCAAATTGTCGAGTAGTTTCTCTGGTTTTGGCAGAGTACCAGCTCAAATGTGGCGTAGCACAGATCTAAGAAGCCAGCACTAAATCCACTTGCCTCTGGCAGCATAGTACATTGTTTTCAGAGTATTGAGAGAGAAAATGCAAAAGATGACAAGGAATCAAATAAGCTCAGAAAATACTTTACAAATCGTAGTTGGGCTGCATTGCCCAGAGGAGCATTGTATTGCTCAAAGATTTCACTTGTATTGTACAAGAGACTTAAAGGGAGTTCCTAGCAACTCACCAACGTTGTTTGTCCTAAAATACCTAAAAAGAAACAAAAAAACACAAATAAGACAATCGCTGACATTAGCTAAGGGTATAGAGCTCTAAAATGAATGTGCATAGCGTAGCTCGGGTAAGCAATTTGATGACTGAATATTTCAGTTCATATTGAACGTTTTTGATTGCAGATTTTGGTTCTTGAGCACAGTTCTTGAGCATGGTTTAGATTTCTTTTTAAACTCTAGAAGAGACAGAAGAATCAGGAGACTTCTCCTCAGTAGGAGAAGCAATTGAGACTTCAAAGCAATTTGTTTGCAATTTTTCTTGTGACCGGTCTTGTACATTTGTGTTGTCTATGTTTAACTACAGACTCGTGAAGAGATGGGACCCATTAATACCTATGAATACAGACCTCAAGCTTAAGGAAAACTGAATGAAAGAGGATACCAAAGGATCATTCAATCCACTGGGGCCCTAGAGAACACAAGAGGCTTGTCTTGTCTCCTCATGTCATTTCTTAGACCTTGAATCGAGCGAGTGATGTGCAGCCCCCAGATCCGACACCGTAAACCAAACTCTTTCACCCTGATTAACAATGTGTTCAACAAATCACAACATTATTAAGGGCTTATGTCTAAATTATCCCACTGAAAGATCCCGTAGCCTTGTGGACTGAGGTCAAGTGATCTGAATACCTGCTAACAGGCCACACTTTCCACTAGGGATGGAATGGCTGTCTTATCTAGAGGCTTCTGTCGGCGGTCTTATCCTCACCTAAATAAAGAGAAGGGGGGTGAACAGTGACAGAGGGGTTAAGAGCATGACACGCAGAGGTGTCTTTCTCCTCTTTCTACCGGCTAAGATAACGCTGCCTCTTGGTGATGGAGCGTTCCCGACCTCGGCTGCTTTTGTCCTTTTGTGTCTTTGTGTCCACTTATCTCGAGACATTTATCCATAGATGCTCCAAAGATCCTTGATCCCTCCCCCCGCTTCCCCTTAGCTTTTAAAGACCCATGAGTCTTTTATTTCAGCAGGGTAAACAAATAAGTACACCTTCAGAGAAGTTTCCGACCGGGACAAAAAGTCGTTTAAAGAAAGATTGTTTTTATGGTCTAACACATCCCCACAATGCCCTTGTGTTGTCTTGACATGTGATGTCCAGTTAAAGAAAACATTACGCTAGAGTTCCATTCAACTCAGAGAGACGGAATGTCCAGCTTCTTACTCTGAAAAGTGCATTAAAGGGTTAGTTCACCCAAAAATGAAAATTATCCCATGATTTACTCTCCCTCAAACCATCCTAGATGTATATGACTATCTTCTTTTAGATTAACACAATCAGAGATAAATAATCTATACAGCTCCAGGTGGTAACTAAAGGCCTTCTGAACCGAAGCGATGGGTTTTTGTAAGAAAAAAAATCCATATTTAAAACTTTATTAACTATAATAACTAGCTTCCAACAGACGCCCGTACGCATCGATTTGTGGCGGAAGAGTGACCCCTGACCCGATGCATGAGGTAATGACGAACGTAGAAGTGCAGAGGATAGAGCAAAACAAAACAAAACACCGGTCATAAATTAGAAGTCTAAAAAGAGAATTTTTAAAGAGAAATGTCGGAGGATTGAGATATAAGAGAAGAGGAGCTTGAGTTTGTTGCACAGCCCCGTTTGTTTAAACCATGAGAGGCATCTAAGCTTACGATACTCCTACATCCTGCGTCAAACATCGTGTTACTCTTGTGGTGCAAGTCGACTTGCGCAGAATGTGTACGGTCGTCTGCCAGAAGCTAGTTATTTTAGATCATAAAGTTTTAAATATGGATATTTTTCTTACAAAAACTCATCTCTTTACTTCAGAAGGCATTTATTAACCCCCAGAGCAGTGTGGAGTACTTTTACAATGGATGGATGTACTTTTTTTGGCTTCAAAATCTTGACCCATGCTATTATATAGCTTAGAAAAGCCAGGATATTTTTAAATATATCTCTGATTGTATTCATCTGAAAGAAGAAAGTCATATAAACCGTGGATGGCTTGAGGGTGAGTAATTCATGGGTTAATTTTCATTTTTGGGTGAACTATCCCTTTAAGTTCAGTAATGTGCTTAATTTATTAAAAACATTACATGTAAGGTCATGAATTTAACCCTAGTCCCATTTCATGTTAATCCAAAAAGTTGTAGATTTAGACTTCTTACAAATGTATAGAAAACTACTAAGTAGTTAAAAGTGTTTCTTTTCCTCAAAGGTGCCCTAGAACGTTCTTTCACAAGATGTAATATAAGTCTAAGGTGTCTCCTGAATGTGTCTGTGATGTTTCAGCTCAAAATACCCCATAGATTTTTTTGACTAATTTTTTTAACTGCCTATTTTGGGGCATCATTAACTATGCACCGATTCAGACTGCGGCCCCTTTAAATCATGCGCTCCCTGCTCTAGACTATAATACAGTGCATAAACAAAGTTCACACAGCTAATATAACCCTCAAATGGATCTATACAAAATGTTCGTCATGCATACATCGGATTATGTGAGTATGGTATTTATTTGGATGTTTACATTTGATTCTGAATGAGTTTGATAGTGCTCCGTGGCCAATGGGCTAATGCTACACTGTTGGAGAGATTTATAAAGAATGAAGTTGTGTTTATGCATTATACAGAATGCAAGTGTTTAAAAATGAAAATAGCGATGGCTCCTTTGTCTCCGTGAATACAGTTAGAAACGATGGTAACTTTAACCACATTTAACAGTACATTAGCAACATGCTAATGAAACATTTAGAAAGACAATTTACAAATATCACTAAAAATATCATGATATCATGGATCATGTCAGTTATTATTGCTCCATCTGCCATTTTTCACTGTTGTTGTAGACATTTTTTAACCTACCTAATGCACCAAAAAAAAAAAAAAAAAAAAAAAAAAAAAAAAAAGACGCATGACACCCTTTTCCCCGAGGCAGCTAATGTCTGTGTCGTCACTTCAACTAAAAGGAATGAAAATAATGGCACAGAAGCATAGAAACAGTGTGCAGACAGTAAACAGCATACCCTAACCACACTAATGTGATTCTGAGAGTGGGTGGACTAGACAGGAATGTATTGCTGCTGGGGCCTTCGAGAAATGTGGACCCCAGTGTGTTGACTGTCTCTGGAATCGAACAGTGTAACTGCTGGAATCTAAGCCCAGCCACCTCACTTTGAGTCCCAGCAGGGGGATGGGAGTGGGATGTGATTTAACTGTCTGAGAAACAGCTAGACAGGCCAAATCCAGTCTGAATTTGTGGGTTGATTTCTTCTGCATTACAGAGTGGCTTGACATGGTAAGGGACACATCAAGGACAAGCCCTGTCTGCAAGGCAGGGTAGCCCGACCTCATCTAAGCTCACAAAGAGAAGCCTAAATGTAGGGAAATGGAATGTATAAAGCAACCAAAATACAGGTGACCCCACATATCATCTTCAACAAAACATTTTACTCAGTTGGCTCTCCTCTAAAAAGTACTATGCAGCTCCAGATGTTTTGACACTCTTTGCAAGTGACTCACAAGATGTCCAATGAAGCTGTGACGTCTGAATCCATTTACACGTCTGAGCTATTCAGGTCTCCTACACACCTTTTATTCCCAGTGGGTGCCCTTTGGAGTAATAGCTGCAGTAAAACAACCAAATTAAAACAAGGACAGAAAAATATAGGATGCAAGATAAAGAGTCATCCAAGTGAATGCCCACAGTCTTGTTGACACACTGGAAATGCACGCATGCTGTTTGTGCATGTCTTGTAGCTGTGCCTGGCACAAACCATCTGTGGAATCCATGGCATCATGAAGGCAAACATTGACTAGAATTTCTGTTTTGGAAGGGGCTGTTGTTAACTGTGGTTTCCTTGTAAAAGCACCCATTTGGCATAAATAGCATTGGTAAATGTTTCTATTGAGTGTGGTTGAAAGCAGTATTTTGTGCCGAACTGTTTGAGCAAGAAAATTCATCAAGTCGACACATTGATACTGAACAAAATCTGGCCACTAAAAATCATCTGTAGTCTACTGAACTGAAGCTATAAGTGGAACATTATGTTTGCAAATGTACTGTAACCATGTGTTTACTGGGAGTCAAACCCTTGACCCCAAAGTTCTACCAATCGAGCATCAGGGACAGTAAGAAATAAACATACACTCTCACAATATCTAAACCTATTGTACAAATACACGTTTTCATCTTTTTAGTGTGTTTCAACACACCTTTCTAGGAATCAAGAAGTGGGTATGATTATTTTTGCACATCAAATAAAGTTTCTGTATGGAAACCAAAACTATGTGACTGAGGTGGTTTTGCTTTCCAATTTGCAACTGTGCTTTATTTGGAACTGATATAACAGTGCAAAAGCTATAAGCATATAAATCTGTCAGTAGCTCTCACGACAGCTTGTTTGCATAGTATTGAACCCACTGGTAGAACTGGTATTGTCACAACCGAGGCATGCATGTTGTCTGCTCCAGAGAGCGTTTTGTGGCATCTGAACAGTATAAAGCCCTCCTCTAAGAGGTACTGCTGGGTAAAGCATTTATAAAATATGCCTGCAGTCTTTTAAAACCTGACAAACACTCCAAATCTTCCTCTAGAGGGCCAAGCTGGTCTTCATTAGGCTTTCCAAAAGGCTTTTACAATAGAGGATAAAGATCTCTAATATCTGGGCAATATCTTTATATCCATGTCTGGTCATCTCTAACACCCCCTTCCCATGGTGCTACATGGGGCCCACCTGAGTAAGAAGATCAGTGTCTCGGTACTTAATATTAAGTGCTTCAACCCGGCCGTGTGGCAGTCCTGACCCACCTCTTATGTTCAGCCATACTTCTAAATAGTAACACCTGCTGAAAGCCACAAAGCTGCAGCCCAGGGACAACACACAAACAAAGGGGACAAAATGAAGGAGAGGCCGTCTCCTGGAGATGAAAGACAACAGCAAGGAGGGCCTTTCTTCTTTTGATGAAAACAAGAATCATGCGATGGAGACTAAAGAGCCTGCCATGTCATGGCTTCGTTCAAAAGCCACACCTGCTGTTTGCAGTGGCTGTCTCTCCACTCCCGCCGCACAGAGACGAAACAACGCTGCCGGAAAAAAGTTCAGAACTTCAAACAGTCGGCTGGTTTCTGCTCATGCCGCCACACCCAGCTTAAAAAAACACTGTTTTTGATGCCTATATGTTGCGCTGTTACAAGTAAAGACAGGTTATCACTGAAACCCAAAGCCTTATTTAACCTGAAGATGACACTACTGATGAAATAGTATTATTTAATATTGTTTATTAAATGAATTAAGTGCGTGTACTGATATCCCAGACTGTGACTGATGCAAAATTGTTCTTTGTAATATGCTTATGTGATACAATGGTGACTTTCATATTTGTTTGTTATGTTGCAGTCTTCAGATCACAGGTGCATTTCAGCAAACATCAATAGTCTGCAATGGTCTGATTACTGGCTTCATTAAGACACCCATACAGAACCCATACAGAATAAGCATAAACGAATAAATGGATTCATATTTTTAAAATTTGAAAGGAAGAATTAAATTCCGTCATTATTTACTCATCCTTCATGTCGCACCAACCCTATATAACTTGCTTTATTCTGTGAAAAACAGAAAGTGTACATTTTTGAAGAACATCCTGGGTATTATTTTCAATATAATGACAATCAAAGGCTGTCAAGCTCCATAAAAGACCATAAAAGTGGTCTGTACATTATATTTAATGTCTTCCGAAATTGTATGTTTTGTGTGAACAACTATTCTTAATAAGTATGGGGAAACCAAAAAAATATTTAATGATTAAGAATGATTTGTGTATGTATAGGCCTAAATTTGAGGATTTCTCCATTAAGAAATTTGGTAACATGTTAGTATAGGGAACATGTCTTCACTGTTAACTACAACTTTTCCCTCAATAAACTCCTAATTTACTGCTTATTGATAGGTACTAAGTTTAGGTATTGGGTAGGGTTAAAAGTGTAGAATATGGTCATGCAGAATAAGGCATTAATATGTGCTTTATAAGTACTAATAACCAGCCAATATTCTGGTAATATGCATGCTAATATGCAACTAGTAGAAAGTGTTACCAGAAATTTCAATCAAAATACAATCTGACAATGCATGCTTTGTGTTGCTTGCCTTCAGTCATTTATCAGGTTATGAGCTGCAGCCTGTAAATGGGATTACAATAGAGGTAACCATGTGGGCACGGGGTTAAGGGCCAGCTACCCGCAATACCATACCAAGAAGTATATTTAGCCTCTGTCCTTGCCCCCTCTGCTATGTCCCTACAGCTAACAAAGGGACCTATTGACTTTGATACACGGACACACACACAGATCTGTCCAATGAAAGCTTCACTCAAAGCAGTGACAAAAAATGTTTTGATGGAGACATTCTTAGATGTCGATGTTGAAAATCAAAGATATAAGTCATAGCCTTGCACTTCATGGTGCATTGTAATGCATTCTGTGCTGTAGACACAAGGAACGCGTGCTCCGGCCGTGTTTTGACCACATCAAGCACAGCTCATTTCAACAGATGTACAATGGAGACAGACATCATCAAACGACAAGAGGCTACAGACTCAAACGCAGAGACACAGGTGAGACTCTTTACATAACAATCAAAAACTTGAGCCACATGTCAAAGGAGGGAAAAAAGGTTAACGCATATTTCAGATCATTCCAGGGGAAATGGTATTAAAACCTTTTTCCAAGGTTCAAAGACTCCGGAATTTTGCGAAGGAGATAGTCCGACATCTCCCTGGTTCGGAAGTGGGTCAAATACTAACAAAAATTAAGGCCAGCAGCAGATCAGATACTAGCGATTATAGGACAAACTCTGGCGGCTCACACAAAGTTGATAAGTCTCCCAGGAATGCGATACTATGGAAACCACTCAGCTCTTTTGTCACTAAATGACGTGAGACCAGATGTACAACACATTTCGGCATGTCACCACTACAAAGGCCTGTTAGACAACACACCTTCAAATGCTGATGTGTTGGATCAGTCGAGTAATCTGGACCCTTGTGCTGTGAGCTCCAATATATAATGTTACGATGGTCACAGGGTAGCACAGTAATTAGCTGAAGCAGACAAAATTGGGATCTCCTTGTGGTTTCTGGAGGAGTTCTGCTTGCCTTTGGGGAGGGAAATGAATTTAGCTGAACACTCACACACTTTGAAACTGGAGTCAGGCTGGCATTGTGAATAGCCGACGGGCACTATTCAGACCCTTTAATGGTTCCTAAACTCACCCATTTTTCTCAACTGGTCAGCCAGCTGCAACCAACTAGGAGCTCTTCCATCCCGAAGACCCGAGAAAGTTTTGCATTTCTGTTATGAGTTTTAAAATTCTCACTTCTCCCATTCGGTTGGTGCTCTTTGATTCTTTCACTGCCTCGTTCTGTTCTCTCCTGCATAGCTTTCAGTTTTTGTTCTGTTTCAACCATGTCAGCCATTGATGTCCCACCCAAACTTTTTTTTCTCTTTCCCCTTTTGATTCCTTTTTCATCCAGCACTACCTGCATGGAGCTGTGTAAAGAGAAGGGACAGAGGGAGGGGACACAGCGCTGACACATAAAACCCGCATTTCTCAGTTTTCAAATGTCTCATTGAGGCTCTCACAGGCTTTGATATTTTAAGTAGGTATCACAACAAAGGGGCAACAAATGGCTGGAAAGGTAATGCAGAATATTAAGGCAGCTAATGGCCCAGGCCCTCTGGAGCAGAGCTGGCCCAAAAGGAAAGCCCTGTCCCACGAGTCCTATTCGGTTTCTGAGGGGCGGACCCACCTGCCTGGCTGCTCTCTGCTACTGCCCTCTGCATGACAATCATTTGGACATTTTGGTCCATTTACCATAGGACCACAAGACAACGAACCGCAATGACACTTTTTAGTATGCCACAGTTTAGGTACTGGAGACCATTTAGTTTCAGTAATGGAGCCCTGACACACTCTCACTATGGGTTGTCTCTCTTTAATGATGGCAGTCTTTTATTTGAAATGTGCCCCCCAGGTGTGATGTAGTTCAATTGTACCAGCAGGAACAGGTTTGATTTAATTCAGGCTATCAAGTTACATTCTCTACCAAGTGCAGATGACTTTATTATCTCAGGAGATGTAACCGGATTTTGCCACAGTCGTGCGAAGCAAACAAACTCTAGTTTACTCTCAGAAAAATTGTGCAAAAATAGTACCTTTAGGGGTACGACAGCTTGTCACTGGGGCAGTACCCTTAAAAGGACATCTTTGTACCATTTTACCTTAAAGCTGCATATCAGTACCTTATGGATTGTTTCCACTGAGCGGTGCGGTACGATACAGTACAGTACGGTATGCAATTGTTGATTGTCAGAGGTTGTGAATGATACCAAAATACCGAACCGTACAACTTTTTTGAACCCTTCTGTTGGGGTAACCAGCACAGTAGTCTGGTAAAGGGTGGAGCTAGACTGCAGAACGTTGATTGGTTGACAGAGAATTGTCACTTGCGTGTGCTTCAAGGGGAATGACAACACAAGAGGTGCCATTTTTTAAATATACAGTTGAAACACAATGTCGGCGTGCAGCAATGTACCATTGTACATACTGAGAAGCAAGAACAAGACATGCTGTATGTCCCCCATTGTTGTTTGCTGTGTTACTTTTTCCTTCGCGTGAGAATGACATTGATCGCTACTTTCCGGCATACACCACGCCTATCAAGTAAGGGTAGTGTTGGTGGTGGAAACCAGGCCAGATCAGGGTTTACCATCCCAAATCGTACAGTACTGTACTGCTCGGTGGAAATGAGCCATTAGAGTAGCAATAGGGGCTTTTGCACCAAATAGTTCTAGGAACTTAGTTATAGGAACTAGCCACTAGGATAGTTCCCCGAGAACTAATTTCTCCACTGGGCCATGTTCACATCAAGAATAGGAACTCTGAAGCGGTCAACAGTGGTGTCTTTAGCATTTACAAACGCTGAAAACTGGTGGATGGAGGATGCTGTGATCGGAGCCGTGTTTGTTGTGTGTTGTGTGTGTTTCGTGATAATGGAGATGGAATGTAAATGCATAATTTTTGCGACTGAAAGAGCAAAAAGTGGAGCTAAGAGACGAAATCTCCTATGGCAACTTTCAATATTACATATCTCATACCCCTTTTACACCAAGGCAGTTTGAGTGGTGGTTCCGAGCCAGAGCCTAGTTTCAAATCAGTTCTTTGTCTTTCGACACACAAAGCACCAGCTCCAAACCAGAAAAAGTGGTTCGTAAGTAGCACCAAAACATTGCTGGGCTAGAAGAAGTAAGAACCGCTTGCGTCAGGGGCTGGGGCCTGGGTTACCGTGACCAACAAGAAACTTGTGACCGCCATTTTTGAAATAGCAGCTAATCAAGCTAATAGCAGCTCGATCATAATCTCTGTCTATATACAAATTACGGCGAGCTGTGTTTGGATGCCAATGTAGGTTCGCAAAGCCATGAGCATCAACAGTAGTGAAACATCCGCGATTGTTGATAGAAGGCTTGTTCGAGATGCATCGGAGCAGCGCGGACCGATTCGGCGGGTGCCGTGGGTGCGCGGGAGCGTTTGTAGAGCATATGACTCCTTGTACTTTTGGATCGTTCTTGCGGAGTGTTTGTGTTTGGCGCTGCGGCGCTAGCTTTGCTGTGAAATATGAGACGTATACAGTGACGCAAGACCTGGCTCTGTGGTGGCTCTCTAGCCTGTGGAAAGGCAAACTAGTTCTTAGAAGGCTCGTCAGTTGAACCAACTCCGAACTGGCACTAGCACTAGATCTGAACTAGCACCTGGTGGGGTAATAGAGGCGTAGAAAAGAATACAACCCTGCAGACAACAGGTAAATGCTGTTATCGCTGTTTTCCATGTTTGTGAATTAAATATGTTTACACTGCTTTTTAAAAATGCCGGATGCCGATGTTTGACATGCGTTTGACCAATCAATGAACACTCATTTCACTGATAGTTCCTATAGTGCTGGTTTAGACACTACTCTGAAGTAGGAGCTAATTTAGTCGCCCCAGAAGGAGTTCCCAGAACTAAAATCGTTCCTAGCTCCTGCAGTGCAAACACAGTAAAATCAGAGTACTTCAGCCAATAGTTCTAGTAACTATGAAAAGGTTCCTACGGTGCGAAAGCCCCTAATATGTACCTCAAGGTACTACTGTGAACCTTTTAGTGGTAAATAAGGTACAAAGATGTCCTTTTAGGGGTACTGCCCCAGTGACAAGCAGTTGTACCCCTAAAGGTACAATTTTTGCACATTTATTTTTTCTGAAAATGCTTTTACATTTTTCTGCAGACAATGAGTACCTGTAAATGCAAAAGTCTCCATCAAGATGTAAAGGTGGTTGAAAGAGTGTTCTAGGGTGGTTACTACCAGCCCAAGTCATAAGAGCCTACCGCCAGATCTCTTCTTCAATGAAAGTCTGAAAGAATTGTTTGTTCGTTTTTATCATCCGCCATCCCAAAGTTAAATACTTGGGCATAGGAGTTTGTTCAAATCTCTAACCCTAAGTATGAGCAATACTAATAGTGGCAAACATGACTAATTACATCACAAGGGTTTTTTGGTCAGTAGCAAGGTGATCCTGACCTTTGTTGCATAAAATATTCTGTCATTGTAATTCAGGAAACTTTTACAATGGAATACAGCCCACAAAGACCCACTTAAGAGGGATCTCAGAATGGTTGGCTATAGCATACTGAACAGACTCATCCAATGGCCAATGGTTTCAGAAACATTATCACTGAGGAACGCCATATTGGTCCATACCACTTGAGAAGGTCTTTAAGAAGATTCTAGCTGCCGGAGGTTGTTTTGCTGGTTGAGAAGCCAGGTAGGTATACTGACACACAAGCATACAAAACAAATGCTATGGTAATCTATTTAGCAAGGTTAGCATTTTGTTTAGTCTGTGTGCCACGTTGGACCTTCGAAGGCCACGTCTGGATTTTCTGTTGCTCCTACTGCTCTCACTGTAACCCCATTATAATAGTTACTAGCTTAAAGCCACCAGTTCCCAGAGACACTAATCAACACAAGACAAACATGGATGATGGCTCCTGCCGGCAATCACCCCTTCATGGAGGTGTAGACGCTGCTCCAAGCTCAGTTTGATATGGGAATAGAGTCTTCAAACAGGATGTCCTGGACTTTATTGGGGTATGCTAAGCATTACAGCATCACACTTCCTCACTGGGAGTTTGAAAAAAGGATTAGTAGCATATGGCTCATTGAACAAGAGCTCTGCTTTTCATTAGCTAACCCCACCACCCAGCATCATCCAGCCCAGCAACTCAACTCATTTCTGTCTGTGAAAAAAAAAAGCATTCCACATATGTGTGTGTGTATGTGTGTGTGAGAGAGAGAGAGAGGGTCTGTTTTGGTGAGGTGGGGGTCGAGTCATAGGAGGGAAATCTGGTTTTGGTTTATATATTCATTCTTTTTACAAAAGCAAATGTGTGATTTTGACGCTCACACAGACCAATTGTTGATATATGGGAATATTAAATACAATAAAATGGCATCAGATTTTTCTTTGGGGCACTTCACACACTAATACCATTGTAACGCAAAATGTCTTGTGGAAAACAAGTACTTTTTTTTCTTACAGAGGACAAAGCATGTGAAAACGGTTTCAACAAATATGGCACCGAAGAGTCTTTTGATGTCTAAGGTTGAGGAAAACTGACACTGTTTGTATAAAGGACACACTCAAAGATGTACCCGAAAGCAATACCCAAAAGAATATACAAAAGCACACATTTGCGTATGGCTAGCGGGACAAGCTATAAGGCTAACAAGTTGTTGTGGTTGTGGCAAAGAAAGAAAAATAGAGCATTGTGCTGAAAGTAAGAGGCAGTCTCTTACCATACAAAGGCTGTGTCCCAGACTCTATTTTTGGGGTGAACCAACAACACTTAACCCTTCACCTTTGCTGATGTCGACAACGGTTCCCTGCCTCCTCTCAGTCTTAGTGTCACGCAAAGCGGAAAAGAGCAATAAGTAAAGCCTCCTCCAACATGTCCGGCTCTACGTCTCTCTCTCTCTCGTGTCAAACTGTCACATTTAATTACTCAAAGACCCAGACACCTCTCCATGAGGCATATGGAGGAATTGCTCAGTGTTTGGTGACAAATAATTAATGAGAGCTGCTGTTGGAAAACATTAGCATTCCTGTGGCTAACAGAGTTCAATACCATTTCCAAAGTCATTGTAAAAGCTGATCCGTTTAACTCTTTAGGTGCTGTTTCTGGATGGTAAAAATCATATAATCCTTTTTTAGATGCTTAAAATATGATTTCAGTTAAATTTGGTTTTTAGATTCTTTAAGTCCAGCAGAAAAAGTAACTTTAGAACAACTTGCTTTGTGGTCTAAATCAAAATGGTTGGATTGCACAAACACATACTCTAGGGTTACCACCCAGCATGTCAAAGGTATCAGAGGATTTTAAACCCCCCTTGTCTCGAAACCAGAGAGCAAGGCCACTGGCCTCTAGCTTTACAGTCTACAGCTCCATAACACCTGTTCTTAGTCTGACTGACAAACAATTGTGTCATTATTCACTGCCCAAAAAGACAGCTTGACTGCATCCCCGCCACAGCCAGCTCCCATGCCCTCAGCACTTAGGCCATAGCGAGGTGACACCGGCCGAGTTTACCAGCACTGTTTGTTTATTTAGTGTCTAGTTCTGCAAAGAGTTGTAGAATATTGAATCTATTGAGTATCAGCTACTTGAACATCTACTGTGAACATGCAATGAAACAAGTAGTAATCTGTGGGCATTGCTAAAGGATTGCAAATTTAGATGCATTTTTATATTCACATTTTGCAGCTTATCATCATGCAGTCAAACACAATCAAACGTCAGCAAGATGCATTGTTTTCCTCAACCCTAACTTATTTTAGCAAACACTTTTTTCCTGAAATAAATTCACAAAGTGAAGGGACCATGACCTGGAGCAAGCAGGGGTTAAGTGCCTTGTCCAGGGGTGTAATGGTGATCAGGTAGGAGGGGTAAGGTTCCTACCTGAATGTTAGGAGGACAGTTTCTTCACTATCACATTATACAGTCATTTATTTTCTGTAATTAAGCCCCTGTTTTGCCAGTAAATTAGCAAGTTATTGCAGAAGCATTATCCATTCTTATAGATTTGACAAGTGGCTATGTCTCCTACAAGAGTTCTAGGTCAAGTCTTTGTTAAAAAAGCGAATTCAATGTTAATCCTAATCCCCCTCTTCAAAGCCAGCATTCAGGCCGGTATGGAGACAAAACCTCTTCTCTGCTGTTGCTCAGAGTGTCTGCATAGAGTGTATTTAGCATTGCAACAAGTGATTAATGGTTCACAGGGTCTAGGGAATTTGATATAAAATACATAAATGTTTGCAGAATGCTAAACTAAAAAAATATACTTTAGGCCTTACAAATCAATGCAAATATATTTATACAAATCTGTAGATTCTCATTCAGATGAGGAACAAAGGTTTTCTTGATTTCTAAGGAAGTGCCTAAAAATACTATAAACCTGAGCATGCAGTGGATATCATCTTTAGGAAGAAGCCACCAACTCTATAGAACAATCTTTGCATGTTTTCAAATGTGTGTTCGCCAACACAGTCTCATGGCAATAAACTATTTTATGTTTTGTCAAATTGGTGGCTATTTTGTATGGAAGCTTGTTTCCGCCACGGAATAAAAAAACAAAAAGAGAATTATTTTTTTTCTCACAATTCTGAATTAAGTTGCAATTGCATGTTATAAAAAGCAATTCTGACTTTTTTTCTCACCAATTTTCTCACAAAGAAGTCAGAATTGTGAGATATAAACTCACAATTGCAAATTATAAAGTCCAACTCTGAGGGGGAAAAAAGACTCACTTTTTTCTCAGAATGGAGATTTAGATCGAATCGCAATTCTGACTTTGTAACTTGCAATTGTGAGTTTATATCGCAATTCTGATTATAATTCACAATTGTGAGTTATATCTTGCAATTCTGACTTTATAACTCACAACTATGAGTTTATATTACACAATTCTGACTTTGTCACTTGCAATTGTGTTTATATCGCAATTCTGATTATAACTCGCAATTCTGACTTTCTAACAGAATTTTGAGTTTATATCTCGCAATCCTGACTTTTTTTCTCACAACTATGAGTTTATATCAACAATTCTGACTTTATAACTTGCAATTGCGAGATTATATCGCACAATTATCGTAAAAATTCATATGAAATCGCCACCTTGCAACATAGTTAGATCAGGTTGGTATTTGCTTAGGTCAGTGGTTCTCAACTGGTTGTGCTTCAGGACCCAGATTTTACATTGGACATCAAGTTGCAAACAAACAGCACCAAACCTATAACCCATATTTAATGTAGCCTGAGTTGTAATTTCTTTTATCTATATAGATAGTATTGTTCGTGGTTTCCAAGGATGAGGGCCTATCACACTATGACCTGTCCATGCTGATGGATGAAATACCTCAGAGACAGGCCTATTTATTGAGCTAGTCTAGCTGTACGTGAATATGGATTTGCATTTAGCATTGTTTTTCCACCTATTTTTCACAACTGAATCTGGAAAGACCTGCAGTCCATTTACGGGTTGCAACCTACCAGTTCCACTGGTTTAGCCCTCATTAGTATGTGATTTGGCAACATCTCCCACGGTCTATTTGTGAAATACATTTAGGCCTTATGGATCAAAGTCTGCTACAACTATTTGCTAGTGTCACAAGCTGAAGTTGTGACAGGAAGAGGCCAAGGAATGGGCCAGTGCAAGGTCAAACCTGCCAGACTCTTGCAGCCAAAGACACCTAATGACACTGTATGATCATTGAACAAGGTAGAATATAACTAATTCACATGGCTTACTGTGAGTTGAAACATGCCACATTCTACAACTATCCATTTTTTTTATTTGTAAATCAGAATATTATGAGAAAGAGGCGGGGAGAGAGTTTACACCCCCCACATCTGCTGAACGTAAAGCAGTATATCCAGTTTCATGGTCATTACTGAGAGCCACATTCAGCCTGGTTTGCACTGCAGTGTTTTGTGATGTCACAATGGATGGAGGATGAGTGAACTGTCTCATTTCTTGTTGAGGTTGTGTAAAACTGTGATTTGTCACTCATGTGTGGACAGATCCTGGAAACAGATGTGTAAAATTCAACCGCCAGTCAATCATTCTTACCACCTCAATCCCCAACGAATACATTCATCTGAATTTGACCCTAGACAGCATGTTACTCTCTGAATGAACCAAAGTACTCTGCCTTCAACATCATTACACACTGTAAGCGTATTCAGCTTTACATTGTATAAGCACCTTTGTATGAAAATATAGCAAAAAATGCAATAGTTGAGGTTACAATTATATAATCATGTTCAACTCCTGTTCTTTGATGTTACTCTCAGATACATAATAATGTCTTCAATGCATTAAAAATGCCATAACATTTGAATACGCATGTTGAAATTTTTTACATTTTTAAAATCAAAATTCCCAAATTCAAAAATGACACGGTGATCTATTCTGATATCATAAGGAAAATTTAAAGAATGAAATTATTGCAAAGGAAACTGTAGTTTGGCATAATAATAGTTTATTATTATTATTATTAGTCATTTCCTCAAAAAATATTTAGTCGCTCCTTATTAAGTTATTTGTTATTATTTATTAATATATTATTTATTAATACCTTTCCTGCTCAAAGTCATGTATTGCAACCAACATGCATTAAAAAATAGGAAATAATTTCATAAATAGTGGACTTTTGACTGATATATATATATATATATATATATACATGTGTGTGTGTGTGTGTGTGTTATTATGTGTGAATAAGTTTGTTATTTGCCTAATAAATGGCAATAAATATTTTTAGTTTTAAGCAAGTTTTTTTCTCCTTATTATGACAAGTGATTTAATAAATTTGTTAAGCACTTTTTAAAACTTATTTGAATATAATAATTATGATTTGTTCACTGATATTTAAGGTGTAAGGAAAAAGTTTTACTTTTTACTTGTACTGTATGGTTACACCACATGATATTATTTAATGTCAGTACATTGAAATCCTTCTTGAAAACGGTATAAATGTTTTTGAGCGCCAATGAAACCAATATGTTACTTATCTTCTATCATTGACCCTCTTATATTAACCCACAGTACACGTATCTTCATTCATCATGGGAAATACAGTCTGTCAGGCCGCATTACATCTGTTTCGGGTGATCCAATTACAAGTGGTCAGCCGAGATGGATTGTCATTAACAAGCATCTTAAATGCATCTCCTGTGACCACTTGTGATCAGACTTTATTTAGGGAAAGGCTCTCTGATTCCATAACAACATCTTGCCATGTCAATGTGTCACTGAATGTTAATGTCAGGCATGCCAGAAATGTTCTGTGAAGTGTTAAGCCACAACTCTAACAAGAAGCATAAACATTACGGGGTCTTGTTGTCTTTCAGACCACTGAAAGAAGTCAGCAAACAATACCATGGTGTTAAGTGCTTTCAAGACAGGATCCTGTCAGCACTCCAATCTTGCATGAGGAACATGCTCATGCTTTCGCATTAAGCTGGAAAACCACAAGAAATTAGATTAAGTAAAGAGAAATCCATTTATCTATGCTTAGTGGCTGTTTCTCCCTAGAAGATCTAATGGGACTTGCAACCATTATGAAAGCATGGGTTGATGCTGGGGGTGACAGGCGTGCGGCGGCTGCACGTGGCCCTCTTTGGGTCACCGTGGGCTCCGTCATCACCCTTGTGAGACTGCTTACTTATGTTAGCACAGGCAGAATCGTAAGTCTAGGGATCGAAGCACATATCTATTTCTTTCTAGAGTTTTCTATTACAGATTCTGGCTTCCATTGTAATGCATTTGAAAGTGCACCAAATATTTGTAGTTACAAACAAACCAAGTAATGTTACATCCTGGATAAGGAGATAAAACAAATAAATATGAATATTCTTACCCACCTTTATGTCATGACTTTCTTTTGCAGAACACAAAGCATGATATTTTGAAGAATGCCGAGGAGCAAAACAACATTGACTTTCATTAGCTGTGTTTACGTGCACCCAAACAATCTGTTAGTAATTGGAGTGATGACCTGAAAGAAATTTTGATTGGATTGAACAGAGTGCCATATAGACCTGGAATCTTTCAAACAACAATTTAGCAAGTAAAGGTTTAATAATCTTCTCAATCAGATTCCAAGATTTTCCGTGATGATTATGTTTTCGCCTTTTTGTAATAAGATCTCTGTTTACATACGTTTTACTTCTTATGGACTTGCATATGTTTATTTACATCTTAAGAACTGGTAAGTGGAAGAGACTGAATATTTACTAAAGAAGCTCTTCTGATGCATTTATCAGCTTTACTCTAAAAAAAATGCTGGGTTGTTAGCTAGGTAATTTTATTGGGTTATTTTTAATATTTTTACCTAGGTGCTGTGTAGTTTTTCTGTATCTCAGCTGCTGGGACATTTTTATTGTCAATGAACCCCCTCACGTACCTACCAAGTGCTGGGTAAATGTAACCCAATGTTGGGTAATCTGTGCCAAACCGGTTAAAACTGGAACTTAACGGTCATTTTGTTTTCTGTTCTGAGAGAAAACTTTCTGAAGGAAAATTCCTAAATGAAATAAAGGTTTGTATTACATTGTATTCTTATCAAATTATTACTGTACAAAGAGGAAAACGTCTGTAGTCTCACATTTCACTTTTTCTTTTCTTTTTGTTTACATGTACGCCATGTTTGGAACGCTAGCCTTCTACAAACGCAACACACACCGGATCCACACTCAAAGCGAACAATGCGCCGGCGCCACTATGGAAGTTTCACGGCCGTCCAATGAAAAGAATGACTTGCCATTGAATAAAAAATATTGTATATGAAATTTTCCATGTGTATAGAGATGCATTTTTATTATTTAAAATTAAAAACCCATATCAAATTGACTGACCCAGCACTGATAAAAAAACACCCAGCAAATGGGTTAATGTATAAAACCCAGCAAGCTGGGTAAAAGTAACCCAGCATGTGTTCTGTCCAATATTTACCCAAAATGGGTTGTTTTTAAGCCAGCATCTTTTAGAGTGTAAGTATTTTGTCAAGGCAAAAAACAACAATTATGCTAATGGTTTTCTCCAGTTCTGTACACAACGACTACACTCTAAAAATGCTGGGTTAAAAACAACCCAGTTGGTTTGAAAATGGACAAACCCAGCAACTGGGTTGTTTCAACCCAGTGGTTGGGTTAAATGTTTGCACCAAACGTGCTGGGTAGTTTTACTTAACTCAACCATTACTGTATTGCTTGCTTAAAATGAACCCAACGTTTGTTGGAAATTAACATTTATTAATGTTTAATAAATGAACATTTATTAATAAGTTTAATTAATAATTATTAAACAATAAGCATTTATAAAATTGCTTTTTTAATAAATGTTCACCTTTTGATTATTACTGTTGCCTCTAGTAATTATGTGCCTGATTTTAATATCCAACCTATTTTGGGCTCATTTTAAGCCAGACATATAGTGATTTTTTAAACAATAGTTGAGTTACATAAAACTTCCCAGCATGTTGGGCAAACATTTAACCCAACCTCTGGATTTGTCCTCTGGATTGTTTTTAACCCAGCATTTTTTTAGAGTGAAAACTTTGTGAATCTGAAATGGGATTGGATTCTTACAAATTGACAGAAATCAGCGCATGTAAACACACCTATTGCATAGACAAAAAAAGGCATTTAAAAAACAAAAAAATCTTCTTTTGTGTTCCACAGAAAATAGAAAGCCACGCAGTTTTGGAACCACATGAGGGCGAGTAAATGATGACAGAATTTTCATGTTTGGGTGAACTAACCCTTTAACGTATATAGTGTTATTTTGTATGTGTGTGTGCGCTCAAGTATTTTTAAGGAGGTATAGAGCAGAACAAAAGGTGTGTGAAAGTAAAAGCTCAGAGAGGGTCCATATAAATGTTGCCATGAAGTTTTGAAAAGGAGAAATGGGAACAATGCAGTTTGCAGCAAACACTCCTCTGCCATCCATCTTTTACACAATCAACATGGCCCTTTCACATGCACTGGCCCCTGCTGGGGACCCCATCCCCTCTGTCAATGGCCTTATATTTAAGGGAAATTAGGTGACATTGAGTTTCAAATGAGTCATCGACAGCTGCTTCGTCACTGTCGGCATGAGCGGTGCGCTGTTCAGCAGTGGCGTGACATTGTTTTCCTTCCCCGCTGGAGAGCGGAATAGAAAGAGCAGGAAGGGACGGTACTGTACTGGACGAAAACAGTGCACAAAACCGATCGGTTTTGCCATATAAACAGGTTTGCATTGACCGAGATGCGTAGCAGCTGGAAAATGCGCCGATTGCTTTCGTCGCTCAGCACCCTGAGCGCTCAGTGTGGCGGCCATTGATGCCTTATACAGTTACAGGCCGCCACAATCATTTTACTGTTGGAAGGTGCAGAGAAATCCACTGTCCTCCCAAAAGGTATTTGAGACCTGCAGCTAAGAATCAAAGGGCTGCAGAGGTATAAGGAAGACCTATCTGGTTTCAAGACGAAGTGTGGGAGAGGAATAGAGAGAGAGTGTGAGAGAGAAATTAAAACGGAGAGAGCGAGAGAGAGAAAAGTGCTGCTGGCAAATCACTTTGAGCCGTCATTGAGATTTATGAAAAGTGTGTGTCATGAGGTAGATGATCTGTCCCTTGGGAACTGGAATCAGTATTAAGGGTGTTGCATAAAAATCAGTTCAAAGCAAATAAAAGTGTCCTTTGGCATGTTCGACCCTGACAGATAAATTGGGCGTGTCTGCACCACAGAAATCAATCCAGCACTTCTGACATCTCACAGGCTATGAAATGGAAAAGGTGCAATGAGGCGGTACGGCCAGCATCTTAAAATCATCCCGTAAATCTCTCTTTCCAATGTTCTGCTGAAAAGCCGATGGACATGATGATGTGAGGCTCTGTTGAGGGCTCTCTGGCAAAAGAATAAGAACGTTACGTAAATGGTTAACATACTCCAAAACATACTCATGAAAATGCTTTGTAGTAATAGGGTATTTAAAGAGGTTAACCTTTTTTTTCCTCCAAACCAACCTGGGGTAATGAGTTATGAGAATAAAGTGGTTGCCAATTTGTTTGCAGTGCGTTGGGACTGTACGGGAGTTCTTTCTGAGCCCCTGACAAGCAGGTGAGATCAAAGTAAACTCGGACAAAAGGGGCTCAACAGTGATTTGTCAGGGGACGAGAGGCATTCCCGTCTGGCTCTAGCCAGGCCCTCAGATCACTAGCGCAAAAAAAAAAAAAAAAAAAAAAAACATGGCATGAGAAAAAGTACAGCAGAAAAGGTTCAGAGGTCAGCTTGATTTGGTCTGGATTGTAGAACCTCCTTTTCTGCAAAGGAGCCAGAAAAAACCCCAGTGACTATTGAGCTTTGTTAAATTCACTGATTCTTTGAAGCACCAAACTCTTCTTTTCAGAATAAAAATCTTTTTTTTTCTTTTTTTTTTTTTTTTTTGTTGGCAATATTGAATCATTTTATACATTATATAAATAGTTCTTGATGTTATGTGTTTTTAAAACACCAGTAAATAGTTTTAAGTTCAACTGGAAAATAAAACGCTTGGAACACTGTTCGGAACTTAAAAGGGTTCTTTTATGACATCAAGCTGTAAAGCTCTTTTTGTTCTAATTGGAAACTTTATCCACTGTAAAAATATTTAGTTATATGCGTTTCATATGGTAAACAAGTTTATTCAAGTCATCACAGAATCAAGTGCATAACAAAAATCCTTTTTAAACCTTTTTAAAATTTAGATCAGTGTACAGTGTTATTTTTCATATGAGTATTTGTGTTTTACATACTATTGGGTAATAAATAAAGACATACTACAAGTAATGTCAAGAGTAAATAAATCAAACTAACAATAGTTTACAATCAAGAAAAACACTGCTCAGTATATTGTTGCAAAAAAAAAAAAAAGAGGTTTTAATATGGGGATCACATATTCTCTATAAACTACGACTTTTCCCTCAATAAACTCCTAATTTACTGCTTATTAATAGGTACTAAGTTAGTTGTTAAGTTTAGGTATTGGGTAGGATTAAGAATGTAGAATAAGGTCATGTAGAATAAGGCATTAATTTGTGCTTTATAAGTACTAATAAACAGCCAACATTCTAGTAATAAGCAACTAATTAAAAGACCCTAAAATAAAGTGTTACCATTTTTACCTATAATAAAACATTTGAATATACCCCTTTCAGTTTTTTACAGTTAGTTACACAGTAATAACCAACTTTAATAACAATTTATTTTAGGGTCTTTTAACTAGTTGCTTATTAGCATGCATATTACCAAAATATTGGCTGTTAATTAAGCACATATTAATGCCTTATTCTACATGACCTTATTCTACATTCTTAATCCTACCCAATACCTAAACTTAACAACTACCTTACTAACTATTAATAAGCAGTAAATTAGGAGTTTTTTGAGGGAAAAGTCATAGTTAATAGTGAATATGTGTTCCCTATACTAAAGTGTTACCATAAAAATACAGGCGACTGGTGTCTAACACATTTCATTTAGCAGTGACTTGTGTCGTTTATGTATTTTTAACACAAATTTATGTAATATTCTTATGTCTCTCTGCTAAAAACATATGCCATAAATTTAACTTATGCCATAAATTAATTTTGAGTACAAAGAGTGCTGGTGGCCTGTAAAACTAATGGAAAACACAGACTTTTTAAATGACATTCATGAATTTACTGTGGCAATAAAATTCAAAACTAAAATTTTTATGATATCACCATGCACCCTCATTTCATTTTAAACATTTAAATTCAAAATGGTAAATACATGGGAAACATTTTAGTTCAACAAGCATAAAAAGTCCTAAGCATGTGTGCATGTGGGTCATTCTAATATTTTTTTTTTTTTACAATTTTGCCAATACACTGACTGTCTCTTTGAAAAGTGTTACAACCCCCAGCCTGATATTTTTAATTTCTTAAATTAAGATGATAAGCTTATGTATGTTATATATCAAATTAAACAAGAGAACCTGCTTATTCAGATGACACCAGTTCTGTCATTTAAAATCTACTCATATACACACAAATCCAATTATAATCTATAACGATAGTGATTTCAACCCTGTAAGTGGTTAAACTGTTGGCGTTACAACAAATCCATCAGTCTCCCCTTGTTAAATGTAAAAAAGCAAAGGGTTGCGAAGAAGCTAAAGTGATAAATGGGGGTACGGTAAAGAAAACTACTTTAACATGGTACGATTTAACCGTTCAGCTTCAAAATAATCGGCAACATCCTGAGTGAACTCAACTCCCCCTCCTCTCTCCCTATCTCTCTTTCTCTCTCTCTCATACTGATTATTACTGCTGGGCTTTGTGGGCGGCTGTGGGCCGTAATTAAAATACTTCCAGAAAGAAACAGCCGACCACATCAGAAATGCAACCCTCTGTCAGGATCAAACCACATCAAGCGCGTCTCTCTCAGAGATGGTCACCAGAGCGGCTGCTGATGTACATCAGTCGGCTCATATACTCTCCGTCTAGTCTCGACACACACCGGCTCCGCAGCGCGACTAATAACTTATTAGCTGCCTGTTTCAAAACTGTGTGACAAACAGTCAGGGACGCCAAGTGATGTATGGAAAGCGAAGACAAATGAAGGGTGCCTTCCCACGAGGTTTCCAATAGCATGCGCTGGTGTTGCGCCAAAGGGCAGGGAGATTTGTAGATGATGGTGCTAATTACGAGAATGGTAACCATAATGCGACCAAGATGGAAGCAATTTAGGCAGAAGTCATTTGCGTGTTAGTCTTCCACCCACTAGCAGCACACACCAGGAGCTCGAGTGGAAGTGGCTGTAGGGCTTTGAGTCGCACTTGCAGTCTGCTTCCTGAGAGAAGATGCGTGTTTTAATTTCCATGGCCTGCTAGATTGATTAATAGCAAAAGAAAAGTGTTTGTGAGGGAACGGAATATGTTTGTTTTTTTAATCGGAATGCACATTTCGCGAAGCGGCGCTTGGATTTATTCATCTCGAATAGCAAGCTGCGTGTTCGGATTGCAAATTGATTGGAAAAACAGGTCTTGGTCGATTTATTCAGAGCATCTGACTGTGCTTTATAGCCTATGTGTTGAATGAATGACAGAAATGAAGGCTACTTCGGGGCGATAGTGGGTTGTTTGAAGAAAGCATTCCCATTCTATGAAAGAAGCAAAAAAAATTGGACGTTTCTGAATCATGATTTCGTTCCTATTTACTGCTGGGAATTATGAATCGCTTATTAACCCGTGTCTTATCTGGAACTTTTGTCCTTTAGAAGTGATTTATCAAGCCAATTGTCGAGACCATTTCGTGTTGTCAGTCACTGTTTTATATTAAGAGCCAGAAACATTCCATACATAAGTGTGGATCATTGAAAGCCACGTGCGTGTGTCTATGAATGTTAACATCACTGTCGAAATGTGCCAACAAGCATGAAAAGAGAATTAATAGCGGCTCACCCAGAGGCCAGTGTTCATGCTTAAATATAATTTTCGGATCTTTCAAAAGAAGTAAAAACTCTGTCCTCGGATGTCTCTCTCTCTCTTTGTGATGCGGTTTTCCGCTGTAAGCCACCGTGTGTAGTGCTGTGTAATTTTATCCACGCTGCAACCTCTTGGTTCACACAAGACTGATACCTTGCCTCCCCTTTTCCTTTGTATCAATTGGTCGGGGTTTGGGCTATTGTTGCAGGAGGGCTCTTTTATTTCTGCGCACACTGTCGATCAGCGAAATCTCACGATAGGCTCCCTGTGAAACCGACTGGCTTGTTTTCTCCTCCTCGGTCAGATACTGTCTGCTTGGAGAGCCGAGTGGATCCCATGAGCACCAACGAGGCGAACCCATGCTGTTGCCACCAAGCCGGCTCGAACAGATGACCGCGACGTATTAAAGAGAGGACAGAGGGATATAGCAAGTTTTCTTTCTTTTTTTTTTTTTTTTTAATGGATCACTGACAAATGAAACTTCTTTGATGGGACCCCGTGTGCCAGCTCTTTCTATTCCAGCGAGATTTTGCCGACATCCCGCCATGCCACAATGGTTATAATTCTGCTCTTGTTGTTACTGAGCTCCTTGGATCCGAGTTTGCAGGAATCTCTGGCTCCGAGGCTGACCAGGACCCCAAGGGCGCCTTGTGCCAGGGGCCAGGCGTGTGACCCGAGGCAGCGGCGAGATGCTGGTGGACGCGGCGGGGTTTACGAGCACCTCGGTGGAGCTCCGAGACGCAGGAAACTTTACTGCGCCACAAAATATCATTTGCAAATTCACCCGAACGGAAAAATAGACGGATCTCTTGATGAAAACAATCCTTTCAGTGAGTAAACGGTTCTCACGTTTCATATATATGAATGTCAATTTGTGTGCGGTATGATCAGAGACTTGCGTAATTGTGCGAATGCATGAAAACATTAGCCTATTTATTTAATATTAATTAACATCATTAAGGGGCTGAGATCGTTTTAATCAGCATTCTTATCACAGTAAAGCAACTAGTGCGGATTGAACAATTTAAGTATCTAAAAATTAGGTCTTGAAGAATGAAGCAACACTGTATCCCATTATTTTGTAGCTATCACTATCGGATACTCCAAATGACTTCCCATTGTATAGCTTACATCGTAATATCAATTCGCTGTCAGAGAGTCAGCCTACATTAGATCCTTAAATGATCGTTCTTTAAATTAGAGCGTTCATTTATCTGTAGTTTTCTAATTAGTCAAATCCGAGTGCCCATGGACAATTACCATATGAACACAGGATTCAACAGACAGTTTAACATAATGACTTAGACAACGGATGTGTTTATCCAACGTAAAAGGATGATTATTCGAAACAGAAGAATGAGGAGAGCCATTAATCAGTGGGAAAAAGGGATGAATAAACATCCTCTTTAAGAGGCGTTTAGTGTCTGTATATCTAACCTGACAGCGTATGTTGTGTAGATTGTGACTCAAACGAAAAATACTAAATATATAAATAAACTATATACATACATATTATATATATACAAAATCATTTAAAACAGCATATAATTTACAATTAATCCTATTGAAAAACATAAATTTCCATACTTAATATTTAATGTTGGTTACATTGTACAGTTAAAGGTTTACCCTTATATTAATAAGTTTAAATCAATTTAATGATAAGACTTAAATCAATTACTAATATTATAGCAAATCAATTTATATTAATTGATATTATAGTGAAGAAACCTAATGTTTATAATGTAAATATAAATTAATGTAATGTACGGTTACTTTTTTCGATATCATTGATTAATAATACAAGTAGCCTAACTGAATAAAATAGACAAAACTACGATTTCAAACATTATTTCTTGACATGTTTTTGAAAACAGACGGCCGAACTCGGCTGACCTTGTATTGAATCCAACAGTTTACTGTGCACTTTAGTGTTTTCCCCATTTCTAGCATGCGCACTAACTAGTGCTCCACTCCTTTTCCTAGGCATACTCGAGATCACAGCTGTCGATGTTGGTGTGGTGGCGATCAAGGGCCTGTTTTCGGGAAGATACCTGGCTATGAATGAGAAAGGACGTCTGTATGCTTCGGTAAGTATTATGTCACGTCGGAAAATCAAGTAGCTGAAATTCGTCTAGCAGTAGGATCAGATAGCAAGGAGGGCTATTTGAGGCTATCGCCACATGGTGGTGTTTTTCATGCGGAACGAGTATGCCCACATGCTGCTAGATTACTGAGAGTTTGATTACTGAGTTTTGTTTGCCTCATTGGGGACGTTGTCACTGCAATTTCTGGTGATCACCACATGCAAAGACTATTGGCAGGTTATGCAGGGAGGTGTTGAAAAACCAATGAGTTTGAACCAAATGATGACTTTTAAAGGAAATGACCTCTTGTTAAAGAAAGTTTTTGTGGCCGCACTGAACCACCATGTTGCAAGATGAAAAATGTAGAAAAGTAGGCTAATAAGATTTTTTTTTTTTTAACCCTTTCAGGAAGTCTTCAACCGAGAGTGTGAGTTCCTGGAGCGCATTCATGAGCTGGGCTATAACACCTATGCATCAAGGCACCACGCCACGACCCAGCCTCCCCAGGCAGGGTCCGGTGCAGGGGGTGGCAAGCGCCGCGCCAGTTCTAAAAGGCAGTGGTACGTGTCCATCAATGGAAAGGGCCGGCCCAGGAGGGGCTTTAAGACACGGAGCACGGACAAAGCTTCCCTCTTCCTGCCCCGTGTTCTGGGCAACAAGGACCATGAGATGGTGCGCAAGCTCAGAGAGAGCCAGCGGCACCAGGCGGGCTCTCACAGACCCCCTGTCGGTCGGGCAGAGCGCAGGAGACGACGACACAGGGGCTCCAAGGGCCACGGCAGAAGGGCTGACATTTAACACTCTCTTGACACAGATGGAAGAGAAGAGGTCCAAAGCCACTGAGAGTCACATGGAACAATTTTCTCTGGAGAGGATGATTTCCGAGAACACTTTTCGAGGAATTATGTGGCGAGAAGGGCTGAGAGTGTACCAGATATGTTTGTGTGACCAAAATTATAACTACTGAAAGTTTTGCTTTTTTATGACATGCACCACGTCATGTTCTCACTTTTGGAAGTCTTTTCTGTTAAAGGCGTGTAATTATTGTACATAGCTGTACAGTCATTTACTTTTTTATTTGAGCAAGATAACATAGAGTAAATGTTTGTAATCATAAATTAGAACGTTGTACGAGTGCTTGACAATGCCGAAGATGTGTTATGTATGGCTTTAAAGGTGGTGTACAGACAAGCACTTTTTCCTTATTGAAGTATAAAGTAGAAAACAAAGATCCATACACATAAAACAGATGCTTTTTAACTTACATGTGATAGGCTACTGTTCTTAAACTGCAATCAGGAGTACTTTGTATATTACTAATGTAATGCATATTTATTTTGTTTATATGTTTTTTAAGTTATTGATGACATAGTTTCTACACTTCCAAATATCAAAGATTTTTCTTCGGAAGAGATTAGTAGTTAGAATAACACTGAACAATCCCTTAAGAGTAGACTCTCCAGTTTCCTATTTCTTAATGCAAATATGAGTCTAAATATATGTAATGACATCAGCTCTGAAGCATAGTTTTGATAAATGTCATATGTATTGAACACTGTAAGCAGAGCAGTGCATTAAAACGGCATTGTTCGACACTGAAAGCTAAACATCTGGAGGAATGTCACCAATAAATTATATGGAATATATATTTTTGGTTTTATTGCTAAGCATGCATGATCCAATGGTGTTACTCGCTGTTCTCTGTTTCTAGAACACATGATATATGGAGGTTAATTAACGCTTTGACAGCTACATTAATGTCGGTAAATAAGGCAAGGGCTGCAGATTCAGTGCAACTGAAAGTGATCGCGGAGGTATTGAAGACTTTCGGCGGTCCAGTAAAAAGGACTCCCTCTTGGGACCAACCCCCCCATTTTTCCTTAACTGCCTCAAGTGACATCATCTAGATGAAAATAAAATAAAAAAAAAGGCAGAAAAGTAAAACATGACCTCTTTGTAAAACATATAGCTGCGCATTTAAACTGCAACTCTTTTATTCCTATTTTAACACGTCCATGTGTTTCGCAATGAAGATCGGCGTCTTCAAGCGAGAACAGAGATCTGTGCTTTTGAAATCTATAGGAGAGAGAAAAAAGACGTGTTATTCTATACTTCGCAGGTACGAGAGAGCTTCCTGGCGGTCACAATGGCATATCTCTGGGGAAACCTGGGAAGCCGTGTCGCTTGAGACATTCTTCTTCCTTTTTCTAAACGACGAGAGCCTGAGATCTGAGAAACAAGGCAATCCCCGATGAAAAAAAAAATGTGTTTTAGAAAGTGTAACGCTTTGTATAGTTTGTTATGAATGCCAAACTCTAATATTACTCAACAGGAATGCTGGACTCTAGATAAATGGAAGTGTTTGAATGAACCTTTGTTTCGCCCTCCTGATACCTTATTTTTCACAAACCCATTCATAAATACATAAATACATGAGAGGCGAGATCAAAGCTTTCCGCGAAGTCAAATATTATATTCTATAATCGCTTCTATTAATCAGAAACTGAGGAGCGCTTTCTTTCATCACTCAGTCATGGAAAATAAATGATAGCTTGTAGCAAATAATACGAATAACATCTCCTGGGGGTTTGCTCTTACAAATAATTTTCGATGCAATTAAAGAACCATTTGGTTCCTCCAAAAAAAAAAAAACAACAAAAAAAAAAAACTTTGGAACAGTTCTTAACAGTTTCTTAGTGTGAAGATCGTTTTTAATAATTTAAAGAACCTTTTGTGGAACGAAAATGTTCCATGGATGTTTAAAGTTCTTCATGGAACCATGGATGCCAATAAGGGACCATTATTTTTTAAGAGTGTACTTCTAAAAATAAAGGTTTACCTCAGATTTAGAACTTTAGGGTGTAACTTTTTACACTCTTTTTTTTTAAGCAACCCCTTTGCTGCTGGTGCATCACTGATCTGAAGAACCTGAAACATCAAGAACTGAATCTCCAAATAACCATACAACTATAAGAAGAAAAAAGTTCTAGATGAAAAAAAGTATTGTTTGCTGAACTTAAGGCGCTGCAAGTAAACTTTATATTTTTCTATTCCCATTTAAATAAATCAGAGAACCAGAATATCTCATACAAATGGGCTACAAAAATATTTCTAGTCACTGAAATGACGGAGTTCATTCTGTCCAATAAAATATATTGAACCTGTGTGCAAATTTTTTCATGCTCTTTGGTCCTAGTTTTAACCTATTCAGGCACACGACGCCCCTATTAGTTCAGTGGCATATAACAAGTAAACAGAGACCCAGGGGTTAAAGTTCAGCGTCCCGATCGAGCGACTTCTGATGACCTGCCTTCAACAATGACGTGTCTGCCGCCATGTCGAGGGCATATAAGCGCTCATTAACCTATAGCTGCCCAAAATCTCAACTTCAAACCAAGGCCATAAGATGCAGTAGCGGGTTGTCTAGCGGGGCTCATCTTGAGATTATATCTCGCATATGTAATTTCGAATGGGAACAGAAAGTGATAAATGAATGAATGAATAAATAAATAAATCTCCAAAATAATTCCAATGGTTTTTAAATCTATTGATAATTAAATTACCCAACGAGTGCTTTCTCAGAAATTACTTTAAGCCGTCCGCTATAGTGAAAACTGCTCCAATTAAAATCACTGCGATTCAGTCTCATTCTTCTCTGGCCCGAGGGCCTCAAAGGGCTGCTCCTCGTGCCCATCTAATTGGTATCGTCAGGAATTCCTCAAGTATTGACCCAGCGTAGCCTGAGGGGTCTTTGTTCGTACAGACAGGCCTCCTACTGGCCATCTTTGTGGACCTTGTAGAGTTGCTGACCTCTGCACTAACATCACACCATATTGCTTAACTATTTTTTTAAGTGATACATTTATTAATGCTGATAGCTTGAGATAAAATGACATAACCGATTTAGAGTTAAGCTGTAAAATCCTTCATATTTTTGACTAAGCTATTGTGCTGGGATATTATCACAAAAACCATATAGGCTGCATATGAGACAAAGAACGAAAGAAGGCTTTGTGAAGATGCCTATAAAAGCAGTGAAAATAAATTCCACTTACACACATCAAACTTGTTTGCCTTTATTCAATAAAGCCATTTGCAAATTTCACAGTAGTCGTAAATGTTTTTTTTTTTTTTTTTTAATCCTAAAAAAAAAAAAAAAACTTTTCCTGTTTGAATTAGTCTCACTAACACGATGTCAGAAAGGTTAATGCACTCCAAGTTCTCAGTTCTCAGTTCGCCTCTCTGTACTTCCGAAAGCGTCCCATAGAGGGAAGCACTGACTTCTATCCAGTTGCTGTGAAATCACAGGATGTTTTCATAAGGTTGTCACTGTTGTCTTAGAAATGAATCTAGAATTTGAATGGCGGGTTGAAGCATTTGTGTTTGATATTAATGAGATTTTTGACTTGCACGGAAAATACAGCACAGTGAAACTAAACGCTTGCTCAGTGTAGCTAATAATTTTACTGTTTTACTGTGAGAGCTCACAGTTAAAGGAATCGTGCCTGATTTATTAAATGCTCAAGCATTGCAGACACACTCTAAAAAATGCTGGGTAGTTTCAACCCATGTTTGGGTCAAGTAAGGACAAACTCAACCATTGGTTTTGTCCATATTTGACCCGAACATAGGCTGAAACAACCCAGCATTTTTAGAGCGTATTAACCCAGATAGCACATGTACGTCTGCAAGATGTCTGCTAAAGATCACTTCATCTGGAAAGCATCTGCTGTTTACAAACATCTCATAGACGTCTTTAAGATGTCAGTTTTACATACATTCTAAATCACAACATCTTAAAGACATTTTCTAAACGTCTATTTGACATCTGACAGTAAAATCAGATGTATTGCTGATGAACGAACACTCTAAAAAATACGTCTTCCAGATGTAAACACGCACATCAAACAGCCATCTCTAAGATGTGCTATCAGGTAATCTAGACTACAAGTAGAATAAGTCAGTTGCTCACGGCATGTCATTATGTATTTCATGTCACTATTATTTAATAAAAATACCCGATACCGACCTCTTTGTTTTAAGGCGACCTCTTTGTTTTATCGATATTTTATAGTTTAATCGAACGTAATTCGCCTCATTTCCAAACACAGCTGAGAGGCGGAACTGAGGCGGTTGAGCGCGACTGCAGCACCATGGAGAGCGGCTGAGCGCCCTGTTATTATTAAATTCACTTCATTTCTCTGCTTGTAGGTGATATAGACCATGTGATAGTTGCTACTTACTTCTGTAGCAAGGACACTTCGGTCTCCCAAAAGCACGAAATTATCACAAGCATGGTGTGTGGTTCTAAACATAACCTCTAAATTTTTGTCATGATAATTTAGCTGCGGCAGTATAAAGCATTACGCGCCTTTTCCATTTGAGTCTCCAGTCTGTTTGATCAGTCTCTGTGCCCCAAACATGTATATAAAACCAGCCACACATTCTTAGATCAAATGACAAACGACCCATTCCTGTGTGCAGAAGACCCCCATCAGCAAGTAACATTTAGTGAACCGTCAGCACTTGGATGGGTGGGATCGCCTAGGTCAAGCAATTTGGGTAACAGGCTCAGTCTCTAGGGGTATTCAGCTCTTCTTTTTGAAGTTAAGAGATGAGAGTGTTCTGTCTGGAGGAAACGTTGTCATGCGAAACAAAGGCGGGGCGAACAAGAGTTATGGCGAGGAAACTTTTTGTTTGTTTGGCATAATGAATTGTATAAGCAATTCAACAACAGAGAAGACTTTTCATTCAAAATCGTATTCAGCTAATGAAGTTTTGGACATTTTACCACTCCCTAAAAATCCAAAGACAATGAATCCAACGACAAATGACCACTTTCTGTATTAAAGTTCGTGTCTTTCATTGTAGTTCGTTTATGCAGAAATGAGTGTGTGCATCAAATTCTGTTAAAAACTGTATGCATTTGTTCATTTTTGGACTAAAGTACTACATAACAAACTATGTGCAAACAAATGATTTTAGAGCTTATTTTACTTTTTGGGGGGGGGGCACTTTGGAAAAGGGGATAATATTGAACCAACCCGAGTATAGATTTTATGTTTTGTTTTTTGAGGACATAAAGTAAATACATCTCAAGTTCACACAAATGTACACTGTAAAAAAAAAAAATGTTTTGTCAAATCAACTTAATGTGGTTCACATAACATAATATTCTGAGTTTCTGTTGATGAAACCAATTGCCTTCATTGTATTAACTAAATTTTTAAATTTCTATTTCAAAGTACACTTAACTTACTTTTTTAAGTTAAACAAACCTTTCTTTTTACAGTGTAGAGTAACCACAGGTGTAGTTCATCAACTTTACAAACAATCACTTTTGAACGATAATGGTAACACTTTATTTTAGGGTCTTTTAACTAGTTATTCATTAGCATGCATATTCCTAGAATATTGGCTGTTTATTAGTACTTATAAAGCACATATTAATGTCTTATTCTACATGATCATATTCTACATTCTTAATCCTACCCAATACCTAAACCTAACAACTAACTTACTAACTATTAATAAGAAGTAAATTAGGAGTTTATTGAGGGAAAAGTCTTAGTTAATAGTGAATATGTGTTCCCTATACTAAAGTGTTACTAATGTTATAGATATTTCGGTAACACTTTATTTTAGGGTCTCTTAACTAGTTGCTTATTAGCATGCATATTACTAGACTACTGACTGTTTATTAGTAATTATTAAGCACATATTAATGTCTTATTCTACATGACCTTATTCTACATTCTTAATCCTACCCAATACCTAAACTTAACAACTACCTTACTTACTATTAATAAGCAGTAAATTAGGAGTTTATTGAGGGAAAATTAGTAGTTAATAGTGAATATATGTTCCCTATACTAAAGTGTGACCGATATTTCATAGCCTACATTTTTAAGTTGTACTTTATACTATATTACCAAAATACTTCTGTGTGCCACTGTATAGACTAACAGACAAATTTACTGTCTTTGTAAACGAGGAACATGTTTAGAGTATACAAACAACAGAACAGAAAAGAGTCCTTCTTCTACAAAGGGATGTGTAATTAAACCCTCTGCGCAATTTGCTCCAATATAGTAAATACACCCTCAAGAGTTCATTCAGCATCTAAACTGCATGAGTAGTCGGTGTGATAAAGACTTGTTGATTCTGGGCAGAATAATTTCCACTTACGAAAGCCTCTATCAATAGCAACGCAAATTACAATCTTTTGAGCTTTCAAGTATAGGTGTCTTACTTTTATGTTGATACGTGTTTGCACCATCCCCCATGGTCTTTCCGATTTACGTCGCATCCTCTACACTAGCAGCAGGGAGCGCGCATTACCCGGGGCCGCGGAGAGAGCTTGACTCACAGTGTGATGTTTCCAGCGGTTTACATGTTCTCCCCCACAATGCTATGACGCACAACATTCACAACTAGACACTTGTAAGAGGTCAGCTATAAGAATTGTCGGGCTGAATTATCTAGAAGTCCTTACGCTGTCAGTGCGATGTCCAAAGGCTGCATTACACTTCATCAATTACGTTTGCACATCAACGTCTTTGCTTCATTTCCTTTAGTTTTCGGGGAACATAGCCACTTGCTTGAATTTGTAATTCCTTCGAATTCGACTTATGTTTTTTCCCCCTGTTGTTGTTCATTTATAGAACGGTCTCCTGTTAACGTTGTGATTTCCGATACATCCTCTCATACATAATTTATTTGATTTCTGTCCGATTATAAAGGAAGCTTAAAGACAGACCAACTATATATAAAACGAATTGCTGCGTTTTTTTTTTTGTTTTTTTTTTTTTTTTTCCATAGCTTAATTTTACGCATTTCATAAGGAAACTTTAATTTTCAAACTACTTTACACTAACATAAAACAAAAATATCGCGCTTTCCACCTGCCACCAAATAGACATTTGCGAACATGAATAAGGCGGGTAACCATAGCAAGAATTACTTGCCGGAAACAGATTTGAGTCTGATAAAGACATTATTCCCACAGGCAACGGCATTACATTGTCAAAGTTAACGAATGTGGTTTTATTGTAGGGATCGGTTATGACGTTTGGCTCTCTCACTCGCACGCGCGCACACACGCGCGCTGTAGTCTCACTGCCCACGGCATGGACGTGCGCACATTATAAGGAATCAGTGCGCTCGGAGTGGCGCAGAAGGCTGCTTCGTCATGCACTAGGTAGTGTGTGATGTAATTTCGCTGCAGATATAAATATCGTCGGCAAGGGAAAAGTAGCATGGCTGAGCGGGGCTAGAATTCACGGTCAACATTTTCCAACTTTTGTGTGAAAGCAAAACAGCTTGAGCGCCAGTCTGAAGTACAGTGTCTTGAGAGGAAACCCACAGAGCGCGACTTCATGCCGCTCACTGGGGTTGACCGTAGCTCTGTCCTTGAGTAAGCTGTTTGGTGCGTCTTTTTGGCTGCAGACACAAATATAGAGAAAGACGGTAGTTTGGTGTCATTCAACGCCTTCAGACACTCACGTACCGCTCAGAAGGATGAGTGTCCAATCGGCCCTCTTACCAATACTGGTCTTAGGACTTATGACAAGCTCAGTGCGCTGCGCTCCGCTGCCCGGTGGGCAGAGCGGCCCCGTGGAGCGACGCTGGGAGACACTCTACTCGCGCTCTCTGGCCCGAATCCCCGGGGAAAAAAGAGATATCAGCCGGGACAGTGATTATCTCACGGGCATTAAAAGACTGCGACGTCTCTACTGCAATGTTGGCATTGGGTTTCATCTCCAAGTATTACCGGACGGTAGAATTACCGGCGTGCACAACGAAAACCGCTACAGTAAGTTTTGCATGTTATTTTGAACGCATGCATGTTGGATAGGCTGTTGGATTGATATTTGAATTGGAGTTATGAAAAAGCTACAGAATCCTGAAAAAAAAAACGTTATATATGCTCAATGGCTGTTATTCAGTAAGAATAATTAATATAATAAATAACAAAACGTTACACGAATTCAACATCATGCTATGCTGGACAACATCAACAAAGCCTGGTGTAGCGCTTTCATTTACATTTCTCGATACAAGGCAGGTGAGCGCACCAGCATCTGGCATCCTGCATTACGCACGCAACAGGTCTCTGTAACCAGAGCAGGACAGGAACCGGGCCAAAATCCCAAGCCTAAAGTTAGTAGCGAGATAGACTCATCCTTTACGGTGGATTAAGCTTTCACTCTTTAAAAAATAAAGGGTTTTCAATGTTTTCTTCTCATGAAGAACCATAGGTTCTTGTTGTTTCTTTACAGATTTAAAAGATTTTTCAGATTAGCGAATTTCACAGCAGTATAGATGCTATTCTGAAGAACTATTAAATAAAAGGCTCTTTGTGGGACTTAAAAAGGTTTTTTTTTAAAAAAAAATAATTTTAAGAATGATCGTGTGTGTTTAATGTATGTTCAGGGCAAATTCAATATAACAATATAACAAGCAGGAGTTATAAACATCTGTCAATTTACTGACTCGCTGTATATGTTTCTAAAGTCAAACTCAAGAAGTACTTAGTATCTACACACGATCTATATTTAAATCATTAGATTAGATGGATTATTTCAAAATTGATTACTAACTAATTTTATATTTTTACCCTTAAGTCAAAGACATAAAGCTGTTATTTTTTTCTGACACATTTCAATCAAAGCTTCATATAAAAGTTTTATGAAATTACTCATTGTGAAAATAAAATAAAGCAGAAGTGGTTTCAAGATCAATCATGGTGGTTTTACAGATAATAGATGCGATATACTTTTAGGAAATTTGAAGAGGCGGAAAGTGTCATTTCCTTCAAAAAGGATGCTCTGGCAACCTAAATGTAAACAAGTACAATTTTTAGAAAGGCAGTCATCGTTGGGAGTTGCCAGACAGGGCTAAAGATATAAGCCAAACAAGGTCATTTATTTTCTTTGTTGTGTGTTTCAGGTCTTCTTGAGATATCTCCGGTGGAGAGGGGAGTTGTGACACTGTTTGGCGTCCGGAGCGGGCTATTCGTGGCCATGAACAGCAAAGGGAAGCTTTACGGATCTGTGAGTATGAAATGATTTACAACAGGTTTCCGCCCGTGAATGTTCTTATCAGAGCTCGATGACATATCACCCTGTACTTGAGATGTATCCCCTCACCACCAACATCCCCTCCCCGTCCCACAGTCTCCGACAGCGTTACATTGTTGGAGTCAGTTGTGGCGTGCTTCCAGTGCCTAGTGGTGTTTTCATTGTGGGACGGACAAACCCAGGAACGGTAGCGCAGTAGATCATTCGGACTACGCATTCCATTCTTAGCATTGCCAGCCAACACATGCACCTACTGTCCTTCCCAGAGTAAAGATGAACTGGCCAAAGAGGACCACCCAAACACCATACTGCCATCCTCTCCGATTTCTTCACGCACATAAACTTTATTAAGCCCCATAAACCGATGCTTTAACCCAGTCAGGGATTAAAAGTCAAAGCCATGGACGAAATTACTCGGTTGTCCCTCGCAAAACATTATGAAGAAACGGTCTTAAAATATGCCAAATAGTTACGTTTGTTCCATGCTTATGAAACGGTCTATTGAAATGTCAATGAAAATATTAATTGCTATTTCCTTGTCACTTTCAGGAGCAGTTCACAAATGAATGCAAGTTCAGAGAAAACCTCCTTGCAAATAATTACAATGCGTACGAATCGTCGGCACATCCTGGGATGTACATCGCACTAAGCAAGACTGGCAAAACAAAAAAAGGAAATCGAGTATCAACATCCATGACGATGACACATTTCTTGCCTAGAATTTGAGCTCATCTGGAGAAGGAACGACGATGCACTTTCTACAGAAGTTACATGTGAGGTTAAGTGTATCGTGTCATGTATGTATATATTAGACTATTTATAACTGTTGATTTTATATTGCATCACAACGTCCTCTTTCCGAGGTGGAAGACAACAATTAATTTATTTGTTATTTGTTAATTTATCCTCATTGCTGCTACCACGTGTTCATATATACAAGTGAAATTCCTACAATGTACATTTTTTTGCACTGTTTGTGTTGTTCTAAAGCGATGGTTTTGTAGATGTAGTCAGGGTGGACGCCATCTTTATTTTCTTTGGGGAAGTTTTGTCTGGTTAAACGATCGACAGCGAGACTCAACATCCCTCGCAGCCTCGTTTTCAAAAAATCAAAATGGCGTCTACGCTGTACTTCGTTATAAAGAATACAAGTCTTAGGTCAAGCCTCCAATCGTTAAGGTGTATCAACCCCCATAGTATTAGCACTGGAGCAATTGTCCAATGTCTGAGCTCCTTTGTGCGGAGCTCGGATCTAACTGAAGCAGTGTCGGCTTACTCTAGCTTACTGAAGTTCTACCCCTTCAAATCTGTTTTTAGCTCTGCCGGGGGGGGGGTTGAACTTTGAACTTATCCGCAGTCAATCTTTGTCACATCTCTAAGGCTCTGGATAGAGAGAAGTAGCTTCTTTAACATACAGACACGAATTTAAAAATTCAAAAGCATTGCAGTGCAGATACTGTACCCCGTGTCCCTTTAAAGAGGCATACTCTACAATGCCAAGTTCAAGTCAGGCTTTGCTGTCGTTTAGGGAGGATATATAGGTGTCTGGGGGGAATCAATCATGTAAAAGATCAGTATTTTTCTATGGTGGTAACACAGAAAGAAAGAAATGACAGTGTTGTAGGAGTTATTGTAAAAACAAAAATGTCACAACTTCCATAGTGAGTTACGAGGAGGCATACTGCCCACTTTTTTTTGTCGTTTTCTACCTCATGCAGTTTCCTACTTTGAATATCAGCTAAAACAGAATGTTTAGTACTAAGTTGCTCTTCTGAGTCTTCTGCCACTCTGTGAAGCTCTGGCGGCCATTGCGTCCTAGTTGCGCCTTGTCACGTTTGAGCTATCTTTACCCTGTGATTTACTTTTAGAAAGGATAATCATGTTGGAAATATTTGCAGACAGCTGTTAGACTATACTATATGCTCAACCAGTAACCCTATATTTTTCTTTATATATTTTGTAAACATAATATGGTGGAAAACTAAGAAGCTGCTTTAAACCTGGTATATGATGTTAGTAAAATAAACATTAAGACATGAGACATTCATGCAGGTATAAACATGCTTTCCATCTTAAATCTTTACATATTTAAAAACATATTTTGAGATTATAATTACCTTCAAAAAAGCATTCCTTATTGTTATCATAATGGCTATACAGGTGCATTTAATTGCAAGAATCTACCTGAGTGTAAAGCTGAACTGTAAATGGATGGATAGTCTTTTGGGCTTCATGTTTGGAAAATTAAAGGAAAATTTTGAAGCTAAACTGACCGATTGACCTCAAAAGCATGAACACATTCGCATTGTTTTATTTTATTTAGTGTCATCTCAAATCCGTTGTATTTCAGTTGTTGCATGTCCAAATTTGTTTCTTAACATGCCTTGCCTGGATGTGCACATCAATTAGTTTCACTTGAGCTACCTGAGTTAATGCAGGAGGAGGGAAGGGTTGCCTGTGTTTCTCTTTTTCACAGCTGTGACAAACCTCTTTCCAAATGGACATGATTTGCATCAGTGTGGATGTTGTTTACTATAGACCGAATGGCCACTGAAGGCAAATTGTTTCTCTGACCCTCATCACAATGTAGAACTGACACAAATCACTGGACTTGATTTGTTTAACCAAAAAAAAAAAATGCAATATCAACAGACAGAACATCCTAGTCTTTCACGCAAACTGCCAATCCAACACAACATTGTTCCAAATCTTGCCGTTTGCGCTTATGAACAGGGATGTATGCGGTGTATTGAAATAAACTCTGTCAATTCCCATATGGCTTATCCATGAACCGCCAGTTGCGTTTGCATCCATGCCAGAGCTCTATAGTAACTGGGCTGACGTCTGAGTCCTGTAGTAGTGCGCTCTGAATCCTGTTTTACCAAATATTGTCTGTAGTTTTATACAGGTCCTGTTAAATATTGTGCTGTATGTGCTGTGCACATGATGATACCCTAACTTAAATGGAAGTTAATAAATATGTAAATCATACTGGACTGTGTGTTTGTAATTCTTCCTGCAAAAGCAAATGAACACTAAAAAAATGCTGGGTTAAAAACAACCCAAGTTGGGTTGAAAATGGACAAACCCAGCAATTGGGTTGTTTTAACCCAGCGGTTGGGTTGAATGTTTTCCCAACCTGCTGGGTAGTTTTATTTAACTCAACTGTTGTTTAAAACTCAATTGCTTGCTTAAAATGAACCCAAAATAGGTTGGAAATTAACAATTATTAATATGTTTAAACATTTATTTATAAGTTTAATTAATAAAATTAAACAATAAACATTTATGAAATTGTTTATTAATAAATGTTCACCTTTTGATTATTGTTGTTGCCTCTAGTAATTATGTGTCTGATTTTAAATTTCCAACCTATTTTGGGGTCATTTTAAGCCAGCCAATTAGTAACTTTTAAACAATATCGAGTTAAATAAAACTGCTCAGTACGTCTGGGAAACGTTGAACCCAACCGCTTGGTCAAAGCAACCCAAGTGCTGGGTTTGTCCATTTTCAACCCAACTAGGGTTGTTTTTAACCCAGCATTTTGTTGGAGTGAAGGTTCAATGAAACCGACAGCTGTGATGGCACAAAACACGTAAAACTAGAATATCTCCCAGCATAACTATAGAAAGGGGCCTTTCCCTGGTGAAGCTAAAAATAAGCTCCCAGTCTTGTGTCACTAGACTATGTGGGCCCGCCTGGAGTGCTGTGCCTGATATTTCTACAAGGACAGCACTGCCAAGACATTCGGCTGCTGTTATTTAACTTGCCAAGGCCCAGTTTACAGATTGGGTGGTTTTGCCATCCACAAAGCCAAGCGGTCACTCCTGGGAGTGGAAACCTCTCTTTCACTTCTGTGAATGTTTCCAAAGGTTCAGAGGAGGAATCCACTGCAGCCCCTCCAGGCATGCGATTCCATGAAAGGGGACCCCGTTTAAAGTGGTATGGGCCCTTCCTTTTCTGTGGGCTGACTAATGAGCAGATATGTCAGACTGGCTCTTCATACGATTGGCTTTTACTCTAGATCAACTGCCAATGCTATTGTCTTCCTTTAGTACAATCCACAAACTGACATTTTATGCAAACAGAGTTATGCATTTCCATGTTTTACTGGCACGTAAGTGTAGGATAACAAAAGGAAACATGAATGACAAAGAACAATCCACAACTGACCCAGCAACCACTCAACTGTCTTTTATCTGTAACAATACACTGTTTGAACTACTGTGACTTATCAATTTAAAAATGGTGAAGTTTAAAACACATGTCCCGAGTTCTTAAAATGTTCTTTTTGAAATAAAGTTGGTTTCGTGTATTTTAAAAAAAAAAAAAAAAAAAAAAAAACATTTTATATATATATATCATAGAAAGGAAATGTCAGGAAATTAAATTTTATATATATATATATATATATATATATATATATATATATATATATATATATATATATATATATATATATATATATATATTTTTTTTTTTTTTTTTTTTTCCTGTATGTTGGCTGCACCACATGACTTTTTTGCTTTATGTCCCCCCAAAAGTATCAAAATGAATTTCAATTCAGCAATTAAAAGCATGTTTCTCTTAGAACTCATTGTGTATGAATCACATTTGTAATGTACTTTTGAATAAATTAGATGTCATGTCATTGACCCCTACTTTACAATACACTGTCTGCACTCAGTCTATTCAAATAAACCTCTTACTTTAAAGCAGGACAGGCGAAGTGAGACAGGTGTGGTCATTTAATACACA